>NC_134468.1:33591818-33626818 GCF_964194025.1 Convolutriloba macropyga | reverse complement strand
TGTTTGGGGGGATAGGTGTGGGTGGGGGAGGGGGGGGGGTTGTTGAGCTTAAATTTGAGCTGTCAGACAAAAACTTTTGTCGAAATTTTTTCATTAAATTCCGTTAAATATTCCAACCTCACTATCGGTCGTACCAAGTGTATGTATTACAGAGTATTTAAGTTCTCTATGACCAACGAAAGAAGCCGAGTTCTAAAGTTATTCAGTGAAAACCTGCGTAAGATTCCAGATTGGATTTCCGTTTGTCAGACCAGAGAGATGGTAAAAAGAATTCAAGTAGCTCAAAAAATTCTTTAGGTCATTTCATACTTGAATCAAACGTTGGGGTTTAAACTCTGAGGTTACCAAACATGGAAAAAAATTAAAATTTCAGGAAAACAAACTCAATTTTGTGGAAATAATCTAGTTCGAAAATCTGTTTCTAAAATCATTTCTTCCATTATTGGAAAATGTAACACGTCTTATTTTTCAGAATGCTCCATTATTAATTTTAGAGAACACACGATTTGTTCAAAAAAGTCTATCGAGTTTTCAGCGCAGTTAAATTTAAATAATTGAAAAGGCGTTGAAAGCTATTTTATATAACTTGAACTGATTTGCACAATCCAAACGTTTTGTAACATTTGACACATTTTCGACGCAAAAAACACTCGATTGAATAATGTTTTATGGGAAAAATCGATTTTTGTTCTGTCGGAACAAAATTCCGCTTTCTTCAAAAATGTGGGCTGGCAAAAAGTTCCTAGCCTTCGTTTCATTGGTGAAAAAATCATACCAGGAGGCGCATTATCTGGTGAGTCACCGCCACTGTCAACATCTTCAATGTTCGAATGAGCATTCTCATCTCCTAGTGGCAGCGAATCTCTCTTCCGTGATGTTGACGAGGCTGTCGTACTACTTTCCACAGTATTGACACTATTCGTTGAGTGTTTCGCCGTCATTTCATATTCATTGTGGATTGTGACGACTGCCAGTGGGGACGTCTTCCTAGGAGCCACATACAACTCTGGGTTGTTGTTATTTATGTCACTGGAATATATACTTAGATGATTGTTGCTGAGACATTTCTTTGCTTCTCTCAAAACAATGGCAGGGTGTAAAAAGTTGTATTCATGTTTAAAAAATTGAAGATCAGCTGTCGGATGTTGAAGTAACAGCTTAAAGAATGTTGAACGAGGCTGGAAACTTTCGCCTGTTTTTTTATATAAACAGATTTTCAGTAAAAACTTTTGGTGATTGATTTTGTGAATTTGACATGGCAAAGCAGGCAAACCATTCTCTATTAATCCATTCAAGCGTCTCTTCGTATCTATCAATTTCCTCGGGTCATTTCCTAGACTATCTTCGAAATAGGTCTGACTGCAAAAAGCAAGCGGATAGAAGTCTCGGACTCTCACAGGATTTGAATCGTTAACCAATCGACTTTTATGAAACTTTACAAATAAGCCAAGATCAGGAAGTTTAACACAATAGATTCCATCCTCTAGCTTCTGAATAACTTCACCGCGCCAGAACCTGTTTTTAAATTTTGCAAAAACAAACCGACCCGACTTCTCATCAAACGATTGGCGAGACAATTGAAAGCCTGTCTCATGAATTTTTGCAAGGCGCTTCTCAATATATTTTAGATCATCCTCAGAGCCCAGGTAACAGCACATCTTCTCAAACGTTGGGACTCTGACTAATTTTACATAAAGCACATCCTGTTCTTTCAAATCCATTGCTATCTGAAATTTAAAAAATGAGGTAGCCATGTCTGGTGGGAATTTTCAGCCTGGTCTAATGTGTTTCACACCCATGTCGGTTACTTTAGAACTTCACATTTATGTCTGTGCACCTGCTTAAATTTCCCGGGAAAAACAGTTCGTTACTGAGAAGCGCTCGTCAACATATCTCCAACAGACATCAATTATTCGTCGTCTCGGGACAATCATTTCAAGATTTTCTGAACGTGTCGAATCTATTCTCTACTCACGCCGTCCGAATTGTTTTTAATTCTCGCTATAAAGACTCTTTTTGCGTATGTAGTAGAAAGTTGGGGGTCTTTGTCATTATAGCCTATCTTTCTTTTTAAGAAAAGATTGATCAATTAGAAAAGGGCTCATATTACACTAACTATTGATTGAACTATTTAGACCATTTTTGGATCTATTTTGTTTTGGCCTCGTGTTTTTACGCCCACAGTTAATAATTATGCTGTCGTATAGCGCATAACTATGAAAAAAATACCACGTGCGTAAAAAACATAAGCCCTCTAAGCTGGGGGGGGGGGGGAACAGAATACATCCCCATTTTTATACCACCAATCCCATACTTCCGATCTTCCTAGAAAGCTAGCTATGATAATTTACTAGATAGCCCTGGCGAAGTTGATGATCTCAAGATGCACGGTAAAAAAAAAGTTGGGTCTGCCATTATAGCCCCCCCCCCCCCCCCCATGAAATTACACAGTAAGTCCCATAAAGTTGCAACGCTGTCGAACATTTCAAAGGTCAAAGTTCAAATTTAAAACATGCAGATATCAGTACTTCGTTATTCAAATGCATGTCGGGAGTTTTTAGAACGCTCGCTTACGTTGCAACTTTATGGGAATTATTATAGACCATGGTGGGGGGCTATAGCTTATCTGATCACTTTAATGGGAAGGTTAATGGGACAGACCCAAAGTTCTCAAAATAAATGTACTCTTGTAGTTTCAACGAAATTTGAATTAGTGCGATAAAATTGTGAACAAAATAAGGATGTACCCAAACTTCAAGACAACCTTCTTCTCTTAAGAAACTTGGGTTGAAAATGTCAACTATGCGTTTGGTATAAGGTAAGTTAAAATTGTTTCCTGAAAATCATAGCTAGACACGACAACTATGTCCGGGATCGGTTGTGCATGGGTCAATCACTGAATTTTATGATAAATTTAATGATAAGTCGGCATACAAACAGGTTCATTTAATTTTGACGCACAGCTTAATTTCAAATGTAGAGATATTGTAGCAGGTTTGCAAATTCAGCTGAGCTTCTATATTATCTTTTTTAAAAACTCTGAATCTTTTACTTAAAACGTCTCAAGATGCTAAGAGAACGTTCTACGACTTCAAATCACTTTATTAAGAATTTGGATCTGTCGATCTAAACAAGTAATCAATTTTTTTCAGATACTCATTGGGTTGTCAATAGGAGTTAGAATCCAGTCAAGAATAGGGCCAGTCATCAGATGGCTCAGACACACGAGCAATGAATTTGACGAGTAAGGCCGCTACTAAGGGAATGGGATTTTTTTCAACCAATCCATAAGGGATATAATACGGGATGATAATCAAATCGTGGCTCAGTAAAGGTTTTAAAAGTGATCTCTGGGCTTCAAAATCGTGACAAAAAGTGAATAAGAAAGTAACCAACATAATGAAGACTGGCCAACTAACCGTACCACAGCAACGTTCAACTCTGTACCGAAATAGAAAAAGCTACAAATAAAAAGCTCGTAAAAATTTGTTTCGTCATTCACAGTGCCCAGTACATGCCGCGTTTGAAACCTGGATCGCCAATATTCTGTTTACGAAAAGCGACTGTTCTGTGTTTCTTGTTTACACAGCAGAGTATTGAACAAATATCTTTAAGATTCAGCACCGAACCCGTCAGTTGCTTGCACTTCAAAAGCCATCGACTGGAACCAATAGCTTTCTCGAGGAGTTCTCTATGTTATTGCTTTTTGATTTGAGTTTTCTGGCGTCTGCATCTGCTGTGCCCAGTTTGGCCATCGTTCAAAGCGAGCAGAGGCAAGTGACTCCACTACTGTAATTTCCGACAAAAGCTGCTGTCAGGCAACAACATATAAAAAACGGCTAGCAAACTTGTCTTGGAAGCAGTAGAAACGTTTGACTCCAAAAGAACAAAAATTGAAAATGATGTCACGAGTGAGTTTCTCGTTATTTCGCTTCAACCAATCTTTTCCATGTTCAATGTCAGGTGCCTCTTCAGACCGTGACTTCTTTTAGGAGCTCTCTGAGCCAAGTTTGAAGGCTGAGTCAACAACCTCCTCGCTGAAGAAGTGAACGAGTCCTGTATGCACCCACTGCTGAAGTAATGAGAGCGGGAAGAGCAAAAATTTGAGGTGATGAGACACAAATTCCAACCCCGAGGAGGGCAATAGTGCTTGCAGAAACGCAATTTCATCAAGATTTACCTCTGTTAGCCTGCTCAATACTGTTTTCAAAATCGCACCTCAGTTCACCGATACATATTGTTCCAAAAAATTGCTTGTCGTAAGAAAATAGCGCAATTTTGACATACTGAAACAACTTCGGAGGAGATAAATACAAAGTGGACGTCATTTTATCAAGAAATCCCGATACTTTTCGTTAATTTGTTTCTGAGACCAGAGAACGCCACTTTTGGTTTCCGGACTGAGACTCCCAAGATTATAAAATCGTCTTTTGCTGTAAATTCTATTCCAGGGCATAATTTTGCAAACTGGCTAAGTATGTTATTTGTCTCGGCCTGAGTTGGCTACCCCAAGATATACTATTCACATTCTGCAAATTTAAGATTCAAGTCGAACTCTTCCTCAAAACTTGAAACTTGTTTTAAATCTCTACGTACAATTTTGTAGTCAACTCTCAGATTGCAATCTTTCAATTAATACGCGATGAGTTGTGATTATTTTGACTAACGAGTGCTTGTATTGCTCCAGCGGATGGTGAAGGCGCTTCTGTGTCCCCTGGTTTAGTCCCTTCCTCCGACAATATAAGAGCATATCCATTATATAGGAAACTGGGTTTACTATATGCGCCGTATGTATAGTTGTAACCAAACGGTCTCACGTTGCGTACATGTTTAACTCTTGTTTCTATATTTAAGGAGTTGAAGGAGTTTTGAAAAACTACTTTAATTAAAACATCAGTTCTGGGGCGGGCAGTCAGCAGTTTCCTAAAAGATGAGCTGCTATTTCCGCACCATTGCGAGTTCTGCAACCAACTTGAATGTTACCGAAACCTATCTTACGTGCGTCAATGATTTTTGAGCTCGCACATTTGGATAAAAACCATACATTATGCATTACCGACTGCTATTAGGCAAAATCCACCGTCAACTTTACTTAGTGCAATCAGTGCAATCAATTTTTCTTCAATGAAAAGGGTTTCACTGTCAACAATCAGGTTCACTATTTTCGTTAAATTTCTGAAAGAGACTTAACTTGCGATACTGTTAAATTTACGGACAAAATCTTTCAAAATTTGCCATAAGGTCCGGCTCACAAGCCGACGGGTGAAAACAAAACTACTTAAGCTTGTGATAAAAAGTTCTTAAAAAGGAGGAGAGAAAGCAATTATATTCGATATGATAAAAGAACATTTTTAGGATCCTTCTCATTGCAGCCCTCTAACCCCTAACTTAGCGGTCATATAACGCATAGCTCAAACCTCCGTAGGAATCTCAACCCAAAAAAAACGCGCAGAAGAAGGGGTAAAATGATTCAATCGTATGGCTCATATCAACTTAATTGTGAGTGTTGAACCCAACAGTTCATCAGATCGTGTAGAGAAGTTGATTTCCTCTCTTCAGTCTGCATCTCAAATGCGATTTCCTGCTCAACTCACAAAGACTGCATTATATTTGAATCAAAACTGCTTGCAACTGCAAGATAAGAACTCTAATCAGTTTTAACAATAAGTGCACAAAAACTTACTATCTTTAAATTTGTTTTGTTTTAAATTCTCATAAAAACGTTACTAAATTGATGGACAAGCTTTGTAACGACAGTTTTACAAAGTCAAGAGGGTACTTGCTACAAACGGAACAGACTCTGTAATAATAGTTTAGGTTTTGAGCCATTTTTGGACAAAGGGTTCTCTCGTCCTTCGTTTACAGCTCAGTGGAAAATTTGGCTTTACGTTGCAACTTCCAAAGTTGAAGTGAAGGCCCAGATACAACAATGGATACTTGTACACGTTTAAGTAGCCCTGGCCAATTATCTGGCACAGGGATTGTTTCCTCTACTAATGGTCTGGACGACAATCTGGCCTGGAGACGGTTCCGCTCGGCCAATGGTCTGGATAACGACCTGGCCTAGGGCCTCTTCAAAGTTTTTCAATTCTACTCTGGAGAAACAAGAACCCGGGTTGAATGTCCTCCCTAAAAACCTCCCATTTTGTTGTAAGAGTGGAGGGAGGGGCTAATCTGTCTATGGGGGGTAAATTGATGGAAGAGTGTGGGGTATTTCGCACATGGGGGCAATGGGAGGACTTTTGAGAAATACCCCCTGACCAAAATTGCAATGTAAGAGGGGGCTGCAATGGGAGGACTTTTGAGGAATTACCCCACTGAATAAAATTTCCATGTAAGAATGGGCTGCAATGGGAGGAATTTTGAGGAATTACCTCCCCTGACTAAAATTTTTTAGTCTTTTACTCCCTCACTTGTTAATTTGTCTTTTACCCCCTCACTCTTACACCGTTTTAACCCCGTTGGAAGCCTAATGCAGCCCAAAAAGACAAGAGTTTTGAGCTGCATTTTCCTAAAAATATCCCCCCATTGCAGCCCCACTCTTACATCATTTTGGGCGAAAAAATTCGACCCGGGAATCTGCGTTTTCTGGATATCAGCAAGAAATAGTCAAAATTCAGAAATAAAGAGCAGAGCAGAAAAAGTATGTGTGAAGAAATATTTTTCATAACTGTCATGATATATCAACTGAGTGATTAAACAGATACACTTGTACCAGCTTGGAGAGCTAATTGTTTCTTTTATTTGTGAACCTCAATAATCAGAAATCGAAAAGATTATCAATTAAAGGCAAAAAGAAAAAAAATTACTTTAACTTTGCGAACAAACTTTATGGAGGACATAAAAACATGGAATTTTCTCTGGAAACACAATATATCATAATTAGACCATGATATGGTGTTAAAATTAGCTGCAATCAATTCATTAAATAAGTTCATTAGATCGAATTTTGCAAACATGATTAGTCCAAAGCCAGTCTTGAAATTGCTGGGTCATCAATTATAACAGGTATTTTCTTCAATATTAACCGATTGGGTTTTTGTGCTACAAGTGCGTCAATATATCAAAAAAAGATACACGGACATTTTCGATAATGACCAAGTAAGCACAAAACCGGCGAAACTTCGAAACATTCTGTAGCTCTGAGGTCTCTACTGCAGCAATTTTGAAGAGAATGGGCTGATAAACATTATTTGTGCTGCGGTCAGAACTTGTTTCATTGTGTAATATTCTAATTTATTGTCCCGACCTGTGTACATTTAGGTGTTTTAAGTGTTTATCAATTATCAGTAGTCTCCAGCCGATTAGATATTATATTAGTAGTAATTTTTCCCGAAATGTGCTGTTACTTTACATATGATACACTAACCCTTTCTTCAAAGCGAAATTTGAGCTTGAAGGTGAAGTCGGAGATAGCAACATAGGGGGGGGGTCCAACGAGCTGTACAACCGTTCCATTGGATTGCCCAAATTTCGACAAAACTTTTTGAGAAGAACGCGTATGAGAAAATCTCAAAATTCAGCAAAAACTTTAAAATACTTAGCTACGAAGCTAATTTTATTTTTTCTTTATTCATTCTTTTGAGCCTAATGAGTGCTAGAATGTCATGGTAAATTGTTACAAATTTTAAATAACCATTTCCTGTGTTTGACATTTTCTATTGGCCTCTTTATTGTCTCAAACAACTTGACTTTTATATTTTTGTTCAATTTCATAAAAAACATTCAATTTTTTTAGGTAAATTTAATCAACCAATATGGCTTAAATGGTTCTGCTAATGTTATGCTGCTGGGTATTTTCGACTCATGTACTGTGCTTTTCCAGAACTTAATATTGCTTGATTATCCAAAAACCAAATTGTTAACATTTATGCTGTTGTTTACTTATATTGTAAACATTGCTCCAAGTTTTTTATTTTTAAGTTGCTCAGGTTACCGTAAAAATCAATTGCGTTGTTTCTATCCAATCAGTAGATTACTTTCTTAAATCTGAATACAATTTCAATAAAAGTATCATTCAACGAGTTTCAAGTTGCTACCGAGACAAGCGTTTGAAATAATATTTGAATGATTTTTTAATCTGAGTGTTCGGGACCTAAATGATTTACAGACCAGCTGCGTAAAATTATTCTGGAAACGTAATCAGATAGCGGCCGTTACAATTTATTGGTCTTTATTTGACCCGGACACTAAAGGAAGTCAAGAAGATAGTTTACGGAGAAGATGCTCAAGAAAACGAACAAAACGAGAACAAAACAAACAATATCCCGAGTTCTTCAACCACAGGTAATTCATCAAAGCCGCTTACATTAAAAGTAGCTATAACAATCCACAGGGTACTTGTGGATAATTTCAACATTAAATTGAAACACATTTTTATTCAATCCAAGATTTAGCAACACGAGAAAAGGTTAGGATATCGAGATTAAACTCCCAAATCAACTCGTATTTTAAAGTAGAAACTCTTTTTTCTGAAAAAAATGCTCAATTTAACAAGCAGTGGTGTACCACAGGTAAACGAGCGGATGCTAAGAATGTTGTTGATAACTCTTGGAACGTGCTGCAAGTTATCTTCAAAATTTTGGATCAGCAAACGTCACAAGAGACAGCAATCAAGTCCACAAAGAGAGGAGCTTCTTTTGAAGATGTATCAGTTGCAGTCTTTTGACAACAATTTTTGAAGACACGCCAAAGAATCCAACACTATCGAACACCCTTCCGTTAGACAGTTGTGTGCAAACTTCCAAGATCGGACAGCAGAAACAACTTTGAAGACAGTCCAAAGTCAGTTTCTTCGTTTTCAATGCTAATCAATCGATCTCTTGAAGATGAGTTTTTTGACGATGAGAAAACAAACTGTCAACGTCAACAACAAGTGCAGCAGAAACAAGAAAAAGCAAAAAAGAACGCTGAAAATGCGTTGAATTGGAGTTTGAACAAAAGCGACGAGATCATTACGAGCAAACGAGACAGCTTGAAGATAATTTGCAGATCAAAATGCTAGAAGCTGAGCTTGAAACTTCCTCCGGGGAGCAGTCTGACGGATTGAAGCCCTCTTTCAATTTGAAGTCGGAAGTTGAAAAGCGCTTAATGGCAGTAAGGAGCCTTAAATCAGACAAATGGGAAGAGTATGCAGAAAACATACGAGTTTCTTTGCCCCGGCGAGACTGGCTTTGTCCGCAAAAAGCAGTTAGAGGAATATCAAAATCAATGCAGTTCCGAAGAAGATTACGAAAATCCGTTCGAGTACGATAGGAAAGTTGAAAGTACGCCTATTCGAGGTTTTTGCCATTTTAACCGACACGATATCAGTTGACAGTTGCAATCTCACAGATGTCTTCTTCATTCAAAAGTCCTATATTTAGTATGGCACCTACAGACAACAGTCAGAAAAGCTTGCCCATGTTGAAACTCAGAGAATTTGATGGCAACCTTTTGAATTGGCCAGAATGTAGTTGAATATTTTTGGCTGCAGTTGACAGCAGTAACATCAGCAAGGAGGAAAAGATGAGTCACCTAAAAACCGTTCTGGTTGGAAAAGCTAAACGAGCAGTCAATAAAAAGGGCTACGCTGGTGCTATATATAATCATGCACGGAACACTTTGCAAAGAAAATCTGGTCAACCTCATCACATTGTCTCGTCTCAGTTAGCCAAAACAGAGGTTCAATGGTTTAGCATTACTTTTTGAACTCTCCGACACAGTTTCATCGTTTGTGAACACTTTAGAGCAGTTTGGATATTCAAACTATTTGTTTTCATCCAAAAATCCTGATATAGCTATCAGTAAGTTTCCTTTGGACACCAAAAGAAGATGGTTTGCATTCATTTAAACAACAGCTAGGGCGATGCGCGCAGCAAATCCAATTCAATTCAACGAATGACTGCAGGAAGTCTTTCGTATACATGGACAACTTTTGAGCAGTGGTCCTACAATTTCCGAATTAGATACTCCATCCTCCAAATCCGGAAAAAGGTTTGATTTTCAGACAAATTCGAAGTCAGGAGATTCAGTTTTGATTTCAAACAATGATAAATATAGAATTGATTCAAAATGTCCGCCGTGTGACGCCAATCATCGAATTTTGAATTGCAAGAAGTTCAAGAGTTTGAAAACGCATGAAATCACGCAGCAAAGGATTGTCCATGAGAAAAGAGATGTATTGACAAGTGTGAGAAGACTAACAACAGTTTTTTGCATTACAGGAAGAAATCTGAGGTTTCATGATTCTTTTTGAAGTCAGAAATCACGAACATGAACAGTAATTCAGTAAGATGTCTCATGCAGGTTGCAGAAGTGAGAACCTTCGGCCAAGACGGAAAGTATTAATACACTCTTGCAGCATGTGATACAGTTTCAACTCAGACGTGGGTTCACGAAAATTTTTTGGACAGGCTCCAGTTAGATGGAGAATCAATCTCTTTAATTGTGACGGGAAGCCATGGTACACAAAGAACTTCATGCCAGACAGTTCAGGTTACAATTGGGCCGGCTAAAATTCTCAAAAAAATAAGGATTGCAGCTCACGGTTAACAGTAAGAAGAATCCAGAAACTGGCAAAACTTTGTGCAACGTCCAAGAGATGAAGCCGAAAACCCCGTATGTGAAATGGTTCCACGGCACTTCGATGTTTGCTGACAAAAAAGAAGGGAAAATAAGCTGGCAATTGAAACCCTGAACTCCACAGTGAAGTTCATTGGCGAGCAGTATAATGTTGGTTTGCTGTGGAACGGAAATCAATCAGCTTTGTCGAAGAACTTTGCGTCAGCACTGGGACAACATCGAGGACTAACAGCTTGACAATGACCCACCACTCAAAACAAAATACAGTGGAACAATATTGTCTGATTTGCGAAAGAGATATGTTTCGATCTTATCCTCTGACAAATTTGCCTCAATCCGCGACGATCTTGTCTGGTATGTTCCACATCAACCGGTATTAAATCCTCACAAACCAGATAAAGTAAGGAGGATTTGCAATTCAGCAAGTAAATTTTGTGGTTACTCGCTGAATGAAATGCGATTAGTGGGATCAGTTTGATGGGCATTCTATCAAGATTTCGAAAACAAATTTGCGATGACCACAAATATCGAAAAAAAGTTTCTTCAAATTTTTGCGATTTCTTTGCTTTGACGAAAAAGACCAAGTTGTTACGTATCAGTACAATTGGCACATCTTCGGAGCTAAGTCATCTTCATCAAGTTCAATTTATGCCCTTCAACGATGCGCTCTGGATAATGCATCTGTATCCGAGCGTTTGAGTCGAATCGCTTCACATTACTTTTATATGAATGACTTGTTAGTTTCCCTGAATAGTGAAAAAATAGCAGTAGATATCAAATTGCATTTAACAGACCTTTTTGCAAAAAGTGGTTTTAAAATCACAAAATGGGCGACGAACGTCGACAAAAATGAGGTTCATGAGAAAGCATTGACAATATTTGGTCTCGAGTGGAATGATGTCTCTGACGCAATCAAAGTTTGTAGACGTATGGATTTTGCGCCAGAGAGTAGATGGACACAGCAAAAGGTCCTATCAGTTGTTTCAAGTGTTTTTGACTCATTAGGATTACTAACACCGTTTGTCATCAGAGGAAGAATCATTCTGAAAGGAATATGGCAAACGAAAGGATAATAATGGGACTCCAACATTGACGAAAACTTGAATAACCAGTTTGCAGATTGGATTGCTGAATTGAATGACGGTGAGGCTTTCGAAGTGAGCAGATATTATCAAACAAGCAATGAAAACGTCACAAATGAATTGCATATTTTTGGTGATGCCTCTGAAGATCCCTTCTGTGCTGTACCTTACCTTGTTACAGAAACCGAAAAAGCAGAACGAGAAGTTCATCATGGGCAAACACGAGTTGCTCTAGTGAAACATCACACAACTCTGAAACTGGAATTAATGGCAGCAGTCACTGGAAACAGACTGAACGGTGCTATAGAGATTGAAGAGCATTCTCTTCATTTTCACAAAACGTTTATGTGGTCAGATTCCATAACAGTAATTCAGTAGATCAGGTCAAGCAACGTTAAGCAACCCACTTTTGTAGCCATTCGTGTTGCAGAAATATTGGACACGTCAACACTCGACTAATGGCTTTAAATTGCGGGTGTGAATAGGCCAGCCGATTTAGGAACGAGAGGAATTATTTTTGACCATGTGTCGAGAAGTAACCGGATTCAAAGCCCCAAGTGGCTCAAACAACCAATCGTTTTGGAAGAAGACAACCAGCAACCAGTTGAGCAAGTTATGGACGTTATTGTGTTCATAGCTAAGGATGATAGTCAAAACATCTGAAACTGTGAAAACTTCAGCCAGCTCAACCGATTGCACAGAACAGTTTTGTGGATTTTGTCATTGAAGCATAAATACAAGCCAGTGTACGAGTTGTTAAATGTGGCTGAAGATGTCATCTGGAAAATTGTTCAGACAAAAAGCTATCCAATAGAAAGAAAACTTCCTTTATCTGGCAAAACGATTTCGCCAAACATTAAGATTGTCTCATTGGTACCCTTCATCGACTCTAACGGGATTTTGAGGGCAAAAAGGCGACTACGTAAAGCAGATTTGCCACATGAAACAAAACACCCTTTAGCACAGAGCAGTTACCCTTTACCCAGCTAGCACAGAGCAGTTCAGCTGTACTTGAATTATCAGCACAAAGTCTTTCACGTTGAAGGTGTCGAGTATATTAGAAATGAAGTCCAAAAGAAGTTTTAGAGAATTGGGTTACGAAAAGCCCTCCGATCAGTCAAACATAATTGTGTACAGTTTCGATTGTTTGCAAGCATCAAGCCACCACATTTGAGTGATTTTCCGATGGACAGGGTTATGAACAATGACCGACCGTTTACGAACAAAGATGTTGATTATTTTGGAGCTTTCAAAAAAGATATTTCGACGGACATTAAAGAAATGGGTAAAACTGTCTCCGTGCCTAAGTGTACGAGCAGTCCACTTAAAGTTAGTTGTCAGTTTTAATACGGCTTCATGTCTTGATGCAGTCCATCGATTCCTTGCAAGACGAGGTCAGCCAAAGACAATTTGTTCGGATAATGGTTCAAATTTTGTTGGAGCAGCACGAGAGTTCCAGGAGTGCTTCGCTGTGCTTCAAAGGGATGAAATCACAGTAAAATAATCCGAGTCCGGCACCAAATGGCCTTTCAATCTAGAAGCAGCGCCTAAATTTGGTGGAGTTTGTGAAAGATTGGTACGGTCCTACAAAAAAGCGCTGTTTAATGACTTGGGAAAGCAAAACCTGAAGGATGACAGGTAGCGAACGGTATTGTGTATTGTCGAAAACTTCTAAACATCCATGCTTTTACTACTGACCCAGGCAGTAAAATTTCCGATGTACAAGTTTTAACGCCAAATCACTTCACAATTGGTCATGTTAAGGTGAGTTCGCCAAATGCATTGTTTTCTGGAACAACAGTTAGCTACAGAAACGTTTTTCGTGACCAAAATTGTATCCTAGTTGCAGATTGAAATCGTTGGATGAACAAGTGTTTTCTTACGTTGCAGCAGAAGAAGAAATAGGCAAAGGAAGAACCAGAAGAGATCAAGAAAGGAGGTCTTGTTTGGATAACAGACAAGCATACTCATTCCTGTTACTTTCCTTTGGGTAGAGTTGAGGAAGTCTGCAGAACTCATGATTAGATAATAAGTGCAGCTTTAATAAAAACTCCACTGGGATCTTACAAATGACCAGGAATAAAACTTATACCAGTCAATAGAGACCGCAAATGATGTTATTTTTGGAAAATGACCAAAAACTGGGCCGGCTATGTTGCGGTCAGAACTTTTTTCATTACGTAATATTCTAATTTATTGTCCCGACCTGTGCACAATTAGGTGTTTTAAGTGTTTATCAATTGTCAGTAGTCTCAAGCCGACTAGATATTATATTAGGTGTCAGTTTTCCCGAAAACTGCTGCTACTGTTCATATGATACACTAACCCTTTCTTCAAAGTGAAAACTGACCTTGAAGGTGAAGTCAGAGATAGCAACATAAAGGGGGGGGGTTTGACTTTCATTTCCGACCAGCTGTACAACAGTTCTATTGGATTGCCCAAATTTCAACAAAAGTTTTTGAGAAGAACGCGTATGAGAAAATCTCAAAATTCAGCAAAAATTTTTAAATACTTAGCTACGGAGCAATTATTATTTTTTCTTAATTCATTCTTTTGAGCTTAGTGAGTGCTAGAATGTCATAGTAAATTGTTACAAATTTTAAATGACCATTTCGGGTGTTTGACATTTACTATTGGCCTCTTTATTTTCTCAAACAACAACTTTTCTGATTTTGTTCAATTTCATAAAGATTTTTCAATTTTTAGGTATGTTTAACCAACCTATATCACTTAAATGATTCTGCTAATGTTATTCTGGGTTTTTTCCACTCATATATTGTGCTTTTCTTGAATTAATATTGTTTGATAATCCAGAAACCAAAATGTTAACGTTTATGCTGTTGATTACTTATAATGTAAAAATTGTTCCAAATTGTTAATTATTTAGTTGCTCAGATTACAGTGAGAATCAATTGCATTGTCTCTATCCAATCACTGGACTACTTTGTTAAATCTGAATACATTTTCAATAAAATTATCTTTTATCGAGTTCCAAGTTGCAACCGACACATGCGTTTGAAATAATATTTGATTGATTTTCTGATCTGAAATTTCGGGACCTAAAAGATTTACGAACCAGCGGCGTAAAGTTATTCTGGAAATGTAGTCAGATAGCAGCCGTAACATTTTGCTTTTTTGGTGAAAAAAGTTGAATATTTAAACTAAATTAGCTAATTTTGAGCTTAAGTTTTTAGATCAAACCAGTCAGCAACCATCCTTTGTGTTTTTAGGCTAAATCAATGAAACTAATGTCAACAAGTTTAACCAATTACAGCAAAAAGTGAATTATGAGCAAGGTTTCCGGAAAATGTGAACAAGAACAGCGGATATCATTTTAATGTTCACCAAAATTTTTAACGTCGATGACTGCCTGGAAGAAAACAGAAATTAGAAAACCATTTTTCTATAATCTACGCGGTACGGGATTTCTAACATTACCCCATCACTCTCAATTTTCTATGATGAATACATCAATTGGTTAAAATTGATTGAAAAAAAAACATATGAGCATATAATCCCCCTCCCCCGCTAAAGTGGTTCGAATGACCAATTACAAGAAACCAGGCCGCATGACATAATGCAGATTAGGCAGGCCAAATTGTTGATTACGGTTTATTATTTAGATGGCTCTTTTAAAACCTTGTTTCTTAAACGGACCTCAAAGACGTTTTTAAAAAAAGCGCAATATTAATTAAAACCAAGTAATCCTGTTGTCATTCTTGTCAACAAAACTCCAAAAACAGCTATAATTTGTGGCAAGGTGGTAGTGTTTGCTGCGAAATACAGGCCTAGGCGGCTCAGAACTTTAATGAATCAATTGCTTCAACTCAATTTAAGATAACACTTTAAGAATGATTCGACCCTTTAAAGCCCAAAAATGATATGATTGTTATGAATAACTTGTTATCACATAAGTTAGAATTTTTTCAACGTGCCTTTGATTATGGTTCCGAATGTTTCTTCATTCTATGTTCCTATATCTCAAAGAATCAGACAACCAGGCCGTAATACTTAAACATAGATACAAAAAATAAAATACCAACAAATATCTCTGTAACCAAATGTCGTTGAGCAAAATGGTTGCGTAAAACTTTAAAATGGGCGCAAAATAGAAGCAAGAAACAAACAAAATGAGCGGAATGTTGATATAATCCTTTCGAACTCAATGTCTGTTTTTGTTTGCCTATTCCACAAATTCGCACTTTTTGCTTTCTCAATTTTTATAATACATTTGGCTCCTTTTTCAAATTCAGTTCTGCTCATAGCGCTCATTTTTAATTTTTTTGAGTGGAAAATGAGAAAATGGAAGCGAGAAACCTCTTTTTGCTTATTATTTTTGTTAAATCGAACATACATGGCCAGTATCTACTATAAATTTGTCACTCATCGAGTATATAAACTTGTCACTCATCGTAAGCACTTGCCAGTTCGATAGAAATAAACAAAACCTGTTGATGAGCGGTTTTTGCAGGAATCTGGCTAGATATCAAACTATCTTTTGTTTTAAATTCTGTTCTGATTTTTTTTGTTTCGGAGAGAGCGTTTTGAACCAGTTATTTTGCCTAGTGTTCTGCTCAATATACTTATAGCTATTTTATGTAACTCAACACCGCCATTATTGACCAGGATGAGGTCGCAAACCAAGACAGTTATTAGCCAGACCAATTTGCGTTGCGGACATGGGTCCGGTGCGACCCGATGCAATGGTTTGGAATAGGTTTTGGTCGCGCCTTCTGTTTTTGTTCCGTTCTGTCTGGCCATTGGCAATTTTTTGTAAGTTGGTTCTGGCGAATATCCTAAATCCGATCTGCTTGTACTGGCCAAAACCCACAATTTTGTGTCTGATTTCGCCAAAAATCACATTTTTGTCCGTTGTGTCTGGCCAATACCCACATTCAAGGCCAAGAGGTTCAGCCAAAAGATCCGGTCCGCTGTAGAGTGTCTTAATGTACAAAATATTGATTTTTTTTTCAAGATAATAGCGAACAATTAGTATTCAACATGTACTTCTAGATGATTAGATTACTTCATCAAACTAATTCCTGAAAATCGCATTGGTCTTTAAATACTCGGTTTTTCCCCTAATTGTTTCTTAAGAAATCATTTTCGTTTACCGTTCAGAGAAATGTAAGGATCAAATTGTATCTTTTAACGGATACTTCTTCACGCATAAGTAAGCCTGGCCAGTGGTATCGCTCAGGGCATGTTTCGTAAGTTACAAAGCCGTATTCCATGAAAGAATTTTTAGCCCGGATTCGAAATCTCGCATAAATCTCGAAAAGTCCACGTATAGTTGTTCTAAAAACAAAGAAGACCTAAATGAACAATGACGAATCTTTAGTATAAATCAATTGCCAAAAAATTATAAAAATGTGTTTTTTAGTGTTATTCTCCTTATTTGTGTATGTGTGGTGTGTGTGCTTGTCTGTTTTTTCTGTGTCTCTATCTTTCAAATTGTACTATACTTATCTTTCTTGATTGAGTTGAATTCTTTTTTGCGAAAAAAAAGACAGCAATTTTTTCGGTTCAAACAGTACAAGTAAATGTCTCCATATTAGTTGCTTTGGGATAATCCTAACGGTTTCTTTGACAGTATTTAAAAGTTGTTGTTGTAACCCTGAGATGTATTTTGTAAGGTTTTGTGCTACGCTCAGACTCGCACGAGCTGTCTGGTTATTATTACATCTCTCAAATACATCTCTTACATCTTGTAAAATCAACTCACTACCTTTATAGATATGTTAGGCAGATATAAAGTTAATATGTAATAATTATTGGGAAATACGTACATATAGTTAAGTATAAAAAGCTGTTTCTTTTCATTCGTGAGATTGGACGAGTCAACTGGTTATGAAAACTAAATTTGATTTTGCAATGTCTTCTTTGTAATAAGTTGAGATTGATATTTACAATATTTATAATATCCTTTAGATAAAATCTGAGGGGGACTTTACTTGATGCCTTGAAAGCTGCTTTGAATCCAGTTGTTGCCATGTCTCTGAATCCCCTCAAATCATTAAGATGAGACTGAAACCACTAATTATACTTTACAATGTACAATGGACAGATTTGATCAACATCCGCCACAATGACGCGTCGAGGACTTTTTTCATAGTCAACGCATGCATCGTTCACATTAACGTCAATTTCATCGAGGCTATTTCCTTGCTTGAATTTTCCCACACTAACAAGGAGAACTGCAATTGCGTATCTCTCATTCGTCGTCCCATAAACTTTACTGTCTATTTCATATTTCAGCACAGATCCCTTCATGTAGCAGTCAGAAACATAAGAACTGCACGTGGTGTTATTTTCCTCCTCCTTAGAATGAATCTTTAGTTTGATCTCTTTCAGCAGAACAGTTTCGTTCAAAAATTCCTCCCCTCGGCTTGAAATGATCTCACCTCTCTTCTTTTGATACCTGCTCCAATTTTCATGGTCAATAACTGCCACGTATCCTGTTGGCTCTTCACTTTGTAAAGGCTTGAAATAGTTTTCAAGAATGTCGTGAATTTGCCCGCTGTAGAGATCGCTGTAATTAATTGCATTGTTACCGGGCAGGTTAAGTTTCAAATGACGGGGTACCCATACCTCGCTTTTTGCAAGTTCCATGCCATTTTCATTTTTGGGACGTCTTCTGATAATAGTCTCCTTGTTTGTCATAATATTTCTCAAGATGAATCGCTCAAAATCTATTTCGTGTATCGTGTTGTTAACGGGAACTAACAAAAGTTTGTTCACATTAGTTTCCAGACCCTCATCATCCATCGACACTTTTCGGTTTTCCCAAGCAAGGTACTTCTGGTACTGTTCTTCCAGCATCGGGCTAGTAATTTGTTCCACTTGGATGGCACATCCTGGGAGGTCAAATGCGCGCCAGTTATAATCACTAGCTGGACACCGGTAAGATTTCATTAAGTCCGGAATAGCTGGTCTGATTACTTGAGGAAAATTTCTCGACTTTTCCTGCCAGTACCAACCCCAAGACAAGTTGTTGTAATGCTCTCGTCGTAGATCAACCTGGTCGTATACATGTTTTTCAGTAGCGTAGCATTTGAAATGACCATTATTAGCAAAGGAAACTGAATAATTGCGGTCTTCATCAGCTGGAATCTCAGAAATGTTAACGTTTCTAAAATGTTTTTCCAAAAATTCTCCTGTCTCTCTTGATAGCGCCTGCCAGTTGTGAAATGCACTTTCTCTTTGAAACCAAACGTAGCTGTCCTCGTTTCTGTTCTCCATCAAGCATCCCTCTCGACGACAGGGAACTTCCAAGTGTCGTATGCACGTTCCATCAGCACCAACTTCACAATCTTTTAAAAGGAACTGTTTCTTGCTATTTTGGCACTGAAATGTGCTGACTATATTGACAGTTTCATTTTAGATGTTGAATGCGTTGAATAGAAATATTTTAAGCACTTGTAAACGCATTTTTTACAATAAATAAGCACATTTTTCAACACATATCTTACATAAATTCAACACTTCAAAATTGAGCTCATTCAGAGCTATACAAGGGAGTTCAAGCCAGATGAGGTGGTGATTTTCATGTAGAAAATCAATTGATGGTTTGGATATTGTCTTAGACATTATTTAATAATGCGGACATTGTCTAAGGAAATCGTAAACCTATTTAAGACGCTGAAAGTGCTAAAATTGTCTAAGGAGAGTGTTCAATATTTCAGCAACAAGTGGTGAAAGTGTTGATATTGTGTAAAAAATGTGTTGAAAAGATGTTAGATATGCATTGAAATTGTCAAAAATCCGTTAGGAAAGTGTTGAAAATTGTAAGATAATCGCTGAAAATGTTGATAGTTTTTAAGAAAATATGCAAGAAAAGTGCTGAAAATTGCTTAAATTGTGCAAGATAGTTCTGAAAATATGTATGAAAAATGTGATGAAAGTGTAGAAATTATGTGAGGAAAGTGCTGGAAGCGTGTAAAAGCGCGGGAAGTGTTGAAAACGTGCAAGATATGTGCTGGATGTGTTGAAAACGGAAGTTCCTGAGTGGGGGTGGTTATTATGTGAGAAATGCGCTGAAGGTGTGCAAAATAATGCGCTGACTGCCGCAAGAAAAAATCAGCGGCAAAATTTGACATGACATTCCACTTGAAGTTTGAAAGAGTTACACTTACATTCCACATGACATTCCACTTACATGAATGAACGTAACAAATGCATTGAAAATTCAGCATGTTAAGCAAATAATTATGCATACTTTTTCCGCCAAAATTTTTTTTAAGCAGCTGTAAGTGCTTTTTAAATTTTCCAGGAAACCTTCGACTCTGTTTAAATTAAACCGTTATATTTTATACAGATAATAATGGTAATAGACTGTATCTCTGTTTTTAGACTACAGACTCACTGTTAAACGTAAACGCAGTAATGTCAAATCTATATGGTGAACTGTCCGTATTTGAGGTCAATTTTAGTCACCTCTTTCACTTTTTCTTTCGATATTGCAATCAATCGACGCATAACTTACTTTACATTTATTGAAAAGCCTACTTATAAAGAGAGTCAAGGTAGAGGTTGACCAATTTTTTTAAAGAAGCAGTATCTTCAATCCTACGTGAATTTTTTTCAACTTATTTGATTATAAAGTTGTTGAATTCAAAGTAACAATCTTTCTTGAAATGGCGGAAGAACAGTCAAATTGATAACAATTTGCGTGGGACTGAGTTTGCTGCTCCTAATAGGAAACCGGCCAATTTCTATCTAGATTTTCTCTGTTGGTTGGTTTGTCAGTTTTTCTATATTTAGATGAATTAAACATCTGATTATGCATCGACGGATATAAAAATCAAGAACGATGAAAATTATAGTGACGACAATTGAATTCCAAAACCGCAGCTGACATGTAAACTTCTATTTTGCGCGTTTACTTTTGTCAATGAGTATACAAACCGGTGACGTCTTAACAAATAGACGTACCAAAATGTAGAAATTTCAACGAATGTGATTGGTTGAGAAATTTAAAACACTACCTTATGCGTTCAATTAGCCTAAATTAGACATAGCCTAATGCTAGATTATAATTTTTACCGCATCTGGCCATGCCTCGCGGGCCATGGCCATGCCTCAGCGGCCCGTGGGACTCGATATGAATCTATCACAACCGAACGTGAGACCAGTTTCCCCCCAAAAAAGTATAATTTTTCTATTTCGGCTAATCGCGATTTCTGAGCAATTTTACGTTAACACGCATATCCTATTTTAAAACGAGAGTTTGTTGAGCAATTAGCCAATCAGAAAACAGTATTCCTATTTTCTCAATTGTGATTGGCCAGCAGCAGTAAAATTTCTATATTTTGGTACGTCTGGTACTTGGTACTTTCTATATTTTCACAAGCGCCATACAAACCGTTCACAGTGCAAAAACAAGAACTAATTCGTTCACTCCTGATAAAAAAAGAAAAGACAGTTCCTTTTGAGGGATTTCGTGCAACCAATAACACATATCTCGAATATATACTTTCCAAGTAATCCTCCAAGCTGGGTTTGTGCCAATGAGGCCGTCGTTTGATGAAACTCACGTTTGTTTTCTTTTCACTCATTTGAAATATCAAATACTGAGATGGAAGCTCAGACTTCAACATGAACAAATTCTGCGTCGATTTTTTATCATGGTTTTTAATTTCAAACGGGTGTACCTTGATTTCGCCTGGAGGTAAACTTTCAAACATTTCATGCACATCTTCAGAATTAATTCCACTGTCGTTGAATTTCCGCATCAACCTCCAAGGACTTCCAAGCCGGGAGAACCTGTAGAAGTAGTTCCACATCAGTCCAGGTACTTCAACCCGTCTAAGCCGGGCATGAGTGCCACCGGAGCCATCTTTGAAAATCTTCGTCCTCATATCTTTAAACCAAAACAGCACTTTTAGTTTTGGTCCGTCTATAATTCCTGGAACTGGTTCAATTTCGGGCATGCAGTACATCGCTTCTAGAGCGTTGTTTTCAAAATCTGGAAAATTATTCCAACAGGCCGAGTCATTCGATTTATACTGCCATACAAAAAGGTTATTTGTATGAATATTCGAACACTCGGTTGCAGAAAAAGGGCACATATCTCGAAGGTGGTCAACGCAAATGTAAGGTAGAAATTCTACATCAGCAAATCTCGAATTTCTGAACTCAACTGTTGACATTGTTGCTCTAGCAAAATTCGCAGAATTCAAGCCAGTAATGCCACAATTTGAATTCGGAATCTTTCGGGAGTGATTGCCTGTATCAGAATCGCTTGAACCACGGCGTCGTTTTGGAACAACCGTGACGTCATTTTTACGTTTTTCCAGGCTCAGGTATAATTCCACAGCGTTTCTCGAATTG
The DNA here is from genome assembly GCF_964194025.1 of Convolutriloba macropyga. Classification (NCBI taxonomy): domain Eukaryota; kingdom Metazoa; phylum Xenacoelomorpha; order Acoela; family Convolutidae; genus Convolutriloba; species Convolutriloba macropyga. The sequence goes on along the minus strand of NC_134468.1, from coordinate 33,604,841 downwards.
GTGTCAAAACCAGCGGCCAGGAGTTTGCACCTAGCTTCCCAGGCTTGTTGCGGATTGGAGCTTAAGGCGTTTTTGCATTTGCTTACATGTACAAGAGGACATTGTCTATCTTTACACGCATTTCCGCTGCTGTACTGTCTACAATAGTCTGGAATTTTAGCATTAGGCCTTGCGTCATCGCTCAGAATTAAATCTCGAAGCAATGTCATGATGTCAGGATAGTCAGGCACAAGACCACGTGAAGAAAGCAGTTTTTTGTCTTTGTCTACAACAAGGACGATGTTTACATATTACACAGTGGTAAAAAATGAAAAAAAAAATTGGAGTTGAAGATAATCCCAAACAATACGAGTTTTTCCAAATCATGAGACATCCTAGGTCTGCATTTCAGTCCAGTTTCAGCTCATTCCGCAAAAGAAACCCGATGAATGCGCCAAAAAGTGCAAAATTTGGCTAAAATGTACATTATAAGCTGAAATATAATTAAACTGACCCGAATTTTCAGCTGCCCATTCCAAAAAAACCAATGAAAAGTGTTTGGTCAATATTAGATAAGATTAAATATCGATCACATAGCAGCGATAGCGCAGTTCAAGGAAGAAGCTATCTTTAATTTTATTTCTTTTTAATAGTCTAGTTACAAAAAAAAGATATTAAATGTTACAGAATATATCAGAAATAAACTATCAAGGACATAATTAGAGCATTTACAGCCCTACAATATCATGCCTTTTCAAAACTAATTTATGCAATCAATTATAAAAGTATAGGCAAGAAAGTCAGGAAGTATAGACAAAAAATAGAGCGCATATCCTCCAAAATAAAGTTCTCCTATAAAATAGAACGCTATCGCTGCCTGAGTGTTCGACTATTCATTTTACCTCACATTAACCAAGATTCTGAAATAATCTTGCAAAAAGACTTTGTAGGAGAACTTTATCTTCCGTATCAAGAGCTTACATAGCAAAGATGTTCGAAACGAAAATATTGTATGCGTCCATTTTATACACATACATACACACACATATATATATATATATATATATATATATATAATATATAATATATATATATATATATATATATATATATATATATATATACATATATATATATATATACATACATATATATATGTATGTATGTATGTATATATATATGGGACTCATATATTGTTTAGAATATCGTTCCTCTGTAGGCTCTTGAGACGGAAGAAAAATTTCTCAAACAAAGAATTTTTCAAAATCTTGCGAGTCATAGTTGATCTTTGTTTAGCAAGTTATAATTTCGCTCTGTTTGAACTGTTTGAAGAATCCACATACACGAGTAATGAAAATTTGCACTCTGGTTGGCAAGCAAAAAAAAAGCAGATCAAAAAAGCAAATGATGTTGCAGATCTCCTACGGGTGCGATTATCAATTTTTTGCTGCTATCTTTGCAAAAAAATTTCGAAGTTCCTTGATTTAAATGCTTGTGCTTGATCGCAAGGGGGATGCCGTCAAAATTTATGTAGCTCTTTAGGTAGCTTAAGACTGTTTCTGTTTCACAGTTGTAGTATGCTTCTGCATGTGGGTATCTGGAGTATCTGTCGATAGCTACTATTATATATGTATGTTTGTTATTTTCTATGATTGGTCCTGTGAAGTCTAGATGGAGTTCTTCGTTAGGATCTGTGAGTAAATAAGGTTTTGTGTGAGTGTTTTGAGGAATTAATGTATTTAGGTTCTTACCTGTGGCTCTGCATGGTATGCATTTTTGTGCTATTAGCACGATTTCCCAGTGAATACGCGGAAACCAGATAAGTTGGGCCTTGAACATCATACCCACCTCTCCCGTCTAGGTTTATGTATTGAGTGTAAGGCGATGTCTCGTAACTGAGTGGTAAGTTAAGTTTGCCGTCGTAAAGCATAGATCCGGTCCCGCTAACTGAGAGATCTTTCCGAAGTGTATACCAGTTGTTTGAATAATGTTTGAGGGCGAGCCAATCTTTGTTTAGAATCATCTTTCGGATCCTGCAACTTTGGTTGTCAAGTTATGTAGCTTCGGCTATAAATTGTTCATTCATAACCTTATTGAGGTTTGCTAATTGTAAGGGAGTATTGCCCGGTTGGGGATCGCCGAATGTGTTCTCTACCCGGTTGGTGTCTAGGGGTTCTGTGTTTTTTCCAACATTTGATGTTGGTTTAGTTTGTTTGTGTGCTTATTTTAATCGAAAAGGAATCTTGTGGGATTATGTTATCATTGCTAAGTAAATCTGATTTGTTCTGTAGGGGAATGGAACTCATCTTGTTTTTTGATCTATATCTTTTTATAATTTTTTGATTGTTGGTATTTCTTGGGGGGCGATTTCTTGTACAAACGTGTACTTTTGTGTTTATATGTGTTTTGCAATTTGAATTGACAAGAAGCGACTGATTTTGGTAACGATTAAGGCTAAAAACGTGTTTGCTTTAGCTGCCTTATTTTCTTTCGCTTATGACGTCATTGCGCGTGCTTGCTTTTGTCGCTTTCTTATTGGTTGAAATTCTCATAATATTGATAACGTAATTCGTATCGTTTTCTGAGATTGGTGGTTCTGCCGAGTTGGGATATCTGCTGAAATAGTCAGCGAAGCCCATTTTTCCTGGTATATAATGGACTGTAAAATCAAATAGTAGAAGTCTATCTACACATCTAGTTGAGCGACTCGGCAACGTTTTGTTTCCCCTGTTGTTTTTCAGGGCCGATAGGAGTGCTTTGTGGTCTGTTTTTCGCTCGAATTTGCACCCGTACAGGTAGTATTTGTAATGTTCTTATGGCCATACCACTGCTGAGAGTGCTAATTCATTGATGCAGTGTCTTTGTTCATTGTTGTTTAGGAATCTGCTGGCATATGAAATTGGTTGCCAGTTGTTGTCAACAAATTGCTCTAAACATACTCCTTAGCCGTTTTTGCTTGCGTCACATCTAACCCTTGTGGGTTTTGACGTGTCAAAATTTTTTTGCTATGATTGCTGCAATAGCTGTTTTTATATTGGCGAATGCTACGTCGTTTTCTATGGTCCATTTGAGTTTGGACCCTCTTATGTTTTTTCTGCAGACAATGGAGGTCTTAGACGGGCGGTTAGGTTTCATAAATGTGGTATGAATTTTATCATGTGGTGGATGCTTCCCATGAAGGAGCGTGGTTGCTAAAGTGTATGTGTTTGTTCCATTTCGGATATTGCGCTAGTTTGCTTTTCTGTTGGGATTACCCCGTTAGGACTTATTTTTTATCCTAGCCATGATTTTTTTGTTTGTGCGAATTGGCATTTTTGTAGGCCTATTGCTAGGTTTTTATTGCCTAGTCTTTAAAGGACTTCATTAAGTTCTTTTTCGTGATTCTCTGTGGATCCTTTTGTAAAGATTATTCTGTCGTCTAAGAAAGCGTGAGCGGAATTTATGTTGTTTAGTGTGAAGTCCGTTGCTTTTCGAAATATGGCTGGCATATTTGTCAGTCCATAGAATCCGTTCATAAATTATATATGCCTGTACCGTTTCCTCCCGGCATCTTAAAATTGCAATGTTTTTGTGTATCTCTATATAGTAGGATTTGACTATAACCATATTTTAGGTCTATTTTTGAGAAGTAAAGTGTGCATTTTTATTTTTTAAGTAAGTCTTTTGGATAAAGTGCCCATGAGATATTCGAAGCTTTGCATCTGTTATTTGTTTTTGTGGATAGCGTCTTTGAGTTCTTTAGAATCAAGTGTTGTTTTTATCGAGTTATCGCTTTTGACTGTTATTAATACAGCACTGATGAAGTATTCTTCCGAGCATTTTTCTGGTTTGATTATTTGTTTTTCGTCCATTTTTTTTCAGTTCTCTTTCAATTTTATCGATTTAAAAAAAGTGGGACTCTTCGTCCTTTGTGATGTGTTGGTTTGAATTATTGTTTGAATGTGGATTTGGTTATATGGTTTTTTAGCGGTACAAATGGGCGCATAGGTGCGGGCGGATATTTTTTGAACATCATTGTGTGTTTTTTGTTGACCTTTGTTTAGTTGTATATTCATAGTTTTCTCAACTTTTTGTTTTTGTGAGAGGTGTATTCGCAGTTTCTGGAGGACGTCTCTGCCCAGAAGGTTAACCGTGTTGTGTGGTACTACTAGGATCTCAAAGTTTTTTGCGGCACTTTTCCCAGATGTGACGTTTATGCTGACGACGCCTTGTATTTTGATTTTGTTGTTGTTGAAGCTTCGGCATTTGCCCAATTGGGTTGTGTTCTTTGTAATAACCTTGCCGAATTTTGAGATAAGTTGATTAGCTGTTGTCTGTGAAACGAAAATTCGGGAGTTTCCTGTGTCTACCAGCAAGTGTAGTTTAGTGCCACCCGTATAGGTTTCCATCCAGTACTCTCCGAGTTGTGTTTTGTTGATCATTTTGATTCTTGTCTCCGTCCAGTTTTGTTTTATGATGTCGACTTTGCTCCAGTCCTCCATCGTTTCCCGGATGTAACATGTACTTTCTGGGTCCACGTATTCAATTTCTGCGAAGTGTAGGCTTCCTGCTTGTAATATGTTTTCCTCTGGTTTTATAATGATATTTCTAACTCTTCTTGTGTTTTGCTGGCTATTGCTGTGTGTTTGTGCGTTTGGTGTGCTCTGGCTTTGTGTGCTGTTTCGGTAATGTTTCCTTTGTACTGGTCTGATGGCTTTTCTGCATTACACATTTTTGCATAATGTCCTGTTTTCTTGCAGATTCGACCTATTTCTTGTTTTGGTGGGCATGTGTTTAGGTTGCCTTGCAAAAACTTGTACCCGCTTTTCTTACAATCTGGAGTAGGGCCAGTTTTGGTGTTGGTAGGATGCCTGTTCATTGTGGTATGTTCTTTCGGTGTATATAGTGTACTCATGGTGTCCCAATTGGGTGTATATTGTTGTTGTTCCTATTGTTGTTTGTCATTCTCTGTTTATTCTCTTGGCCTCTTTCTTGTGCCAGTGCATACTGTAGTGTCCCGATTGAGTCTGTATCTTCTGATATTAGATCCATCTGTATTTGGGGGTTTCGCATGCCTTGAACAAATATACCTTTACTAGGCTGTCTTCTATTTCTTCGCAATTGCATAAGGCCGCTTTTTGTTTGAGTCTGCTTTGGAGTTTTTCCAATGCCCCGTTGACTTCTTGTTTGCAGTTAAAGAACTGATATCTGTCGCTGTCGAATATTTCATTCCTTACTTCTTTGAGTTTTATTTGATTTTTTCTATAAATGCGTGTGTCGTGTATTTCGACATTTCTGTGTGGAGGGTTCCTTTGATGGAACATGTTTGTCGCTTCATGTCCTAGTGAAAGATTATGAGGTTTTATATTTTAATCCCAGGTATGTTGTCTATATAGGCACTATTGTCCCCAATTGATTGGCACTGATTTCGCCAGTCAACTTTTTTATGTTGCGTTGCTCCTTCTGTCTTTTCTCTGCAGTTGTCTCGTCCGATGTTGAGGCTCGTAGATGGGTTCTTGAGGGTACGCTAGATCTGCATTTGTGAGGCGTGGTCTTAATAGTTTATCTAATTGTATGCTTTCCTTTGCGATGATCGCTAGTTTAGCTGAGCTAAACCTTTTTTCCCATACCATGTTTGGTTCAGGTCCTTTGTCCAAAAATAGGGTTAATCCGACGGGAGATTTCGCCATTGCTGACTGCGCCACGGGGTAAGTCCAAATACGCAGTTAATAGATTTATTCAGCGATCGAATATTTCTTATCTAAATAAATAAAATAATAAAACAAATAATAATATAATGATAATAATAATTATACTAATAATAATAATAATAATCAAAATAATAATAATAATAATAATAATAATAATAATAAGAATAATAATAATAATAATAATAATAATAATAAGAATAATAATAATAATAATAATAATAATAGTAATAAGAATTAAAATCATAATAATATTAACAATAAAAATAATAATTACAATAACAATAATAATAATAATAATAATAATAATAATAATAATAACAATATTAAAAATAATAATAAAATAATAATAATAATAATGATAATAATAATAATAATAAAAATAAAAATATTAATAAAAAATAATAATAATAATAATGTTAGTAATAAAAATAGTAAAAAAAATAATAAAACTAAAAAAATACTAATAAAATAAAAATTAATTAAAATAATAGTAATGAAAATAATACTACTATTAACAAAAATATTAATAATAATGTGTTTAAATATTTGAAACAAAAATAGTGATAATGGTATTAAGTCTCACGTATGGTATTAATACTATGATGTTTCGTAATAATGTGAACCTAAGAACTCAAAACAGGATATTGAAGAATTATATCAATCTAATGATTTTTAATAGCTAATTATTTTTAATTTGACCCAAAATACAACACTGACACATTTAACAAGGTTCGGACTGTACATATTTTCGACTATAGTTTAATTTCTCACTATTATTCCGTGGCAGAAGCTCGACAAAATTAATTTTATTTTAGACGTTATTAGATTTTCATTATGAACTTAATAGAGCTCCATTTTTACAAAAATAATGCTAATGATAATTTCACTAAAATATCTATAATAAAAACAACAATGGTAAAAGTAATTTAAAAAAGTAGGAGAAGTAATATTAATAATAAAATTTAAAAAAACATAGGTAATAACAGTAGGAGTAAAAATAATATTATTGCCAATGAAATTATTTATTTCTATATCAATACTAAAAGTAAGTATTGCTAATATTAAAATTAAAATAATTACTAATAATGATCAATAAATAATAATATTGATATCAATCATATTATTTATAATAATATTTATACTAATAATGAAAACAATAATAATAATAATAATAATAATAATAATAATAATAATAATAATAATAATAATAATAATAATAATAATAATAATAATCATAAAAATAATAATAATAATAATAATAATAACAATAATAATAATAATAATAATAATAATAACAATAATACTAATAATAAAATAATAATAATAATAATAATAATAATAATAATAATAATAATAATAATTATAATAATAATGATAATAATAATATTGGCAGTGATAATTATAATTTTAATAATAAAAAATATAATAATAATAAAAATAATAAATATAATAATACTAATAAAAATTATAGTTTCTATAATAATAATAGTAATAATAATATTACTAGTAATATTAATAATATTAATAAAAATGAGATTAATTAATTAAAATAATATTATTGATAACAATTTTAAATTTCAAGTTTGATACTATGACGTTTGGTAATAAAATGAACTCAAGAACTGTAAACTGGATATTGAATAATTATACCAATGTAATGAAAATAATAGCTAATTGTTCCGACCCTCTTGAGGGGGGAGGAACTATATACTCAAATGGGTTTTTTTTTTTTGTTCAGTGAATTTTCGCCGATCGATACATTCATCGTAGAGAGTTGAGAGTGGTATCATTAGAAAGCTCGTCCAGCGTAGAATATGGAATTAAAAAGATTTTTTTAATTTTCGTTTTCTACAGGGAGTTATCGAGGTTTAAAGTTTTGTGAAAAAAATGTGAATTCCGTTGATTTTTATTCACATTTTACGGAATTTTCGCTAATTTTTGACCAAAATTTCGCCAATTTTGCTAAAATTTGTCAACATTTTTTAAAAACTTGTTGTTGATTTTATTTTTAAATATAAAAAATCTTCTCGGTTTTTCTTATTTTGAATTTCTTCTGAGAACTTCAGAGAAGTAGAGTGAATTCCCGTTGTTTTTTATTCACATTTTCCGGAATTTTTGCCTAAATTTTCGTCAATTTTGCTAAAATTTGTTATAATTTTTAAGAATAGTGTCGTTGATTTTCTTTTTGAAGACGAACAAGCATTGTTCATTGTTTTGATTTAATTTTTTTGGTCAAAAAATGTGGATAAATATTTCAAAATTTAGCCTTTTTCAACAAAAACAGCACGAAATAAGCTACTTTAGTCCGTTTTGATTAAGTTTGCCGACAGTACACCTCCAAACAACACTCATACAATCTTTGTCGACTCAGAGGGGGGCTATTTCTACTTCAGAGTACGCTGAGAGTGCTCTGTAGTTAAAACTTTGCCTTTTTTTGCTAACTTTACTCGTTGATTATCAAAAATGCAGAACTTATTTTGAGTTTTCAACTAACAAATTATCTATATCTGCAACATTCGAAAATCAAATGTTCCTAACGGACAATAAGCAATAGCAGGGCTTGTTTTGGGCCATTCTTGGACTGCTACCACCCAAAGAAATCGGGTTGTAATCAGTCGGTCTTTTTTTTTAAAAAAAAGGACCCTTTCTTTAAAAATAAAAAACAGAACATATCGAATCAATGCTCAGGAGTGATAGGTCCAACCAGTTTGCTTACTAAAAAGCTCCAAGCTAATCCATTTAAATTTTAACTTGAAAGTTTATGGTCGTTTCTTTTAAAAATAATTGACTTTTCAATAAATAATGGCTTAATTAAGTTTTCCTCTATTTTTTTCTTAATTTGTTCAACTTCCAGCTTAGTGTCTGCAAAAAAAGAATGCTTCCTCTTTCTACTGATTTAACATTTCTTCTCGGTTGCAGTTTTAAGCCTGAAGTTATTGTTTTCTGGCTTTGATACTACAAGATTTCAGATTTTTGTTTGTTTCGATATTTGCCAGTTTTTCACGTTTCCGAATTTTGTCACATTATCACATTATTGACAGTTCTCTTGTCACATTATTAGCGTTAAAAATAAAGCACAATTGAACATATTGAAATCCTGAATGATATACATAATCGTTTTAACGGCCTCGACGCCTCTTTCTTGAAGAAATCAATTGAATTTTTTAATTTTGTTTTTAACTGTCATTTATACTTTGTCGTTTCGGTCGTATGAAATTTCCTGCATAGTGATAACTTTCATTGGCTTTTCGTGGAAGAATAGAAGAACCGATATTCTGATATTAAAAAATAGCTGATGGCTTTCATGACTTTGAAAACAATCGTTTTCCAAAATTAAAAAAAAAACTTTTCAACTTCGCAATTTTGTTCTTTTTATGTTTCTTTTTGTTAGCTAATCTCGTTATTTCATTACAGGTCAAATATGACATTATGGGTGTCAAGGGAATAAAAGGGATTGGTGTCCCAAAATCTTTTTTTTTAATGAATTTGTTATGACCTTAGTGGCTTCGACACCGGTTTTTCACAAAAATGTAAATTAGTTTGATTTTTTGTCTTATTTGACGTTCTTTTTGTAGATGCGAGAAATATTCTGGGTAACTGCAGGTCTCGAGGGCTTCCTTTTTTTGAATAAACGACCCTATTCAAATAGTTCTGTTTGTAATTAATGCCTTTTATGACATTGAATGTAATTTTTCTTCGAAAAAAAAATTGAAATTATTTCATACTTTAGCACTTCGCTTTTTTGTCTACTTGTTACCTAGTCTTACTAATGAATGGACACGTACTACTTTATAGCTGTTTGATGAAGGCGCAATCGAATATATTTTGAGGGACAAAATATGGCTCGAGGGTTTTGGCAGCGTTTTCTGGCAAGTTTCAATTGAAATTTTGTTTGTTTTTTTTTGTTGTTCATTTTAGCCGCTTTAAAAAATGAAGAAGGACAGGTCCTAATGCCCTTCTCTAGAAACAGTGGTAATTGTAAATTTATGGTAATGTTAATTGATTCCTAATGGTATTTATTACTTTGAAGTTAACTGTTTCAAAAAAATAAGTTATATTTTTCACTTTAATGTTTTTGTTCTTTTTTGTATAATTGTTACCAAACCTTTTTATGGACTGGTCGCATATGGTTTCTGGTGATTTATTAGTTATTTTTGTTTAGTTTTAGGTTTATCTGACGGTATGTTGACTTTGTTATTAAATTTAGTTTTTAAGAGGGAAAAAAATTTTTTGATGTAAATAATGTTTGTTGCTGTTGTTGTTGTTTGTTTTTGACGTTCATCTTGACTCGCTTTCTTAATATTGACATATTACATCAAGCTAATGCATCAATTTTTAACTCCACTGAGTTATTTGCTTTGGAGGCTATCTTATCGTTCATACAGAATTTTTTGAAAAAGACTTTTCGCAAAAAATAATTTTTGGGTTTTTCTATCTGTTCCTCATTTGCTAGACAATTATGCCAAAATTGTGGATGGGCGGGGTCGGAACTTTATGTGCCATCGCACATTACCGAGCCGCCTTGTTTTATATAATTTCAATCAAAATACAACACTGACACATTTAACAAGTTCCCGACTGTACAAGTTCCCGAGTATAGTTTAATTTCTCACTATTATTCCAATGCAGAAGCTCGACAAAGAGCTATTTTATTTTGGACTCTATTAGGTATTCATTATGATTTTAATGGAAATCCATGGATCGCAATTGGAAAATTTCCCTGAACCCTAAGTTGCTGAATTATCAAATTTCCACAAAACAACTGTTCATCCTGCCGATCGTTTCTTTGTTGCATAAAAACGTTCGTCTCGTACAATCTTTCAGAATAATTCTTCATACAAAAACATAGAAAGACATTGAAAGACAGTTTAAGGGTTTTACGCTCATATAGGTACAAAATTAAACTATTTTCTTCAATACAAAACTTTAAAAACTTTCATGCTGTCGTTTTGCTCAAGAGAAACTGAACGTTTGAGGAGATGCGTCTTAATTCAGGGCAACCATATCACAGATATTTTTCTTTGAAAAATAATTGGCTGAAATGTTTCTTTTGCATTGTGATACCTCTAATAAGATTTTAAAAGCGTTCCAGTCCCTATTTCAGCATAAAAGAAGCAGGAGGTGAAAATGTTCAAAAGAACACATTGTCAATTCCTGTTTTTCCCCAAGTTTTTAGAAACTTTTAGAAACCAACTGAAAATTTTATTTGTGGGGAAAAAGAAGCCAAATGTGAAAAAGAAACATCCGCACTTTTCAAAGGTTTTTTTTAATCAAAAGAACCCCCTGTTAATCTAGTCAAGTGTGCTAGATTAAATAAAGGTATTTCATTGCAAAAAGCAGACAATTTGATCTCGTTCATTACTCAATTTGGTTGATTACCGCATGTGACTCAATTCAGCTCAAAAATGTCAAATCATTTTGTCAAATATCTCTTCAAAGTACTCATTACTGACGAAGTAAATTGAGTTGATAGAATATTTGCCCCGAGTCAGATCCAGGTCATGTCAAAACAACCAAAATTCTGGTATCTAATTGAAAAAGAGCCAAAATCTTTGTTGACTGAAACAAATAACATTAGATTCTTATTACAGTTTTAAGCAAAAACCGAATTGAACAGTAAAAAAAGTTAGTCTTAACTTAGGCGTAACTCCCCAAAAGCATAAAATTAAAAGACGTGCAATGAAATATTCGATGGTGAGTTTTCTATTGACACATTTCTACGGCAAAAATTGAATAGAAAAATTTGTCTGAAAAGCATAGTTCCTCTCACTACAATGGTGAAAGGGAAACAATCATATTGCGGATAGCTTGACATGGAGGCACCACTTGACATGGAGGCACCACTTGACAGGCCAACGGCCTTTTTGGTGCTCTCTCTCGAATGATCACAATTTGTTGTTACGAAAGAAGTTGTTTTGTATAATGTCTGTATTTGATCATTCAGAAAAATTCATTATTATTATTATTATTATTATAGCAGAAAAATAATCTGAGAAATCTATTAGTTGAGAGAAATGACTATTTTTTGATATTTTTTTCATGCGATATAAATCACCTGCTATATTACGGCCAAATACTATTGTAGTCTAAAACCAACTTCAGTTACATTTGCATTGGTTCTTCGTTTTTGATTAATTAAATTTTAGCACAAAAGTAACAGAGGACTGAGCGCTTGGTGTTCTTTTGCCATACTTAAAATATCAGTTGTCAGGAGTGTAAAAAAACATTATTATTGATTGAACTCATCCGCCACCTGTCAATTTCCATTACTCACGGCAGTGGGAAACCATTTTTTTAAAACTTATCGCTGTAAACGTTCGCTCTCTGTAAACATCATTCCTGTCAATGTATGACTCAGTGCACAGCCTGGTCTCTGGCATGTTCCTGGATTATTGAAGAACTTTTGGCACAGATGAAGTGCTTGGCATTTCTCATTGTCGTGTTCGATTTCTGATTTAACAACCAATTCTTGATAATGGTCACAGATGGGAGGAACCAGCTTCTCATCGTACTGACTGACATCTTCTTCTGTTTCAAATTCCATCTTCTTTCTGCTGATAATCTGACAACTCAGCCAAGTTAATTTATATTGACTTCTGTTGTTGCAACTATGCCATACGCAGAACAGAATACACTTTATGTACTGTTTATTTTTTCGTTATGGTTGTAAAACTCATTTATCTCTAAGCGTGTTGCATTTCTCAGTAAATTAATCTTATATTTTCTACATTGTGAGAACATCATTTAGTAAGAAAAATCAAAGAATAGTTTCTGCATTTAGTCATGTTGTAATGTCTTATTCAAATTTTTTAATGCAATAAGTGCGGTATATGTGTACACATGGCAGCAAAAAGGTGCGGTATTTATTTTTTCATTCAAAACCTTATAAAATGCAAAAGGCTTATCAAAAGGATTGTTTGAGAGTTGAGTATGTTTCCGAAATGGCCAAATAGATAACTTAGTGAAGGAAAGCTATTCATTTTTTTTTAACTTTGACACAATGCTCGTCGATGAAACTTCCCAAAAAGAGTGCAATTTGATGTTAGTAGTGAGAACATTAATCCCATTAGGATCGGCCAGTGAAGTAAAAACACGATCGAATCCCTTAAATTTTTTAGAACTTAAAAAAACAGCATGTTGAAAACTGACTGGGAAAAATTGAAAAATCGTTTCTTTATTAGTAAAAGTTCAATGGCCTTCGACGGCAATCCGCAAAAAATTATAACTTTAGAATTATCAGCATACTGGCCTCTCAGTATTTGAGTTCGTATCTCATTAGATGAATGTATAACTAAATGAAATAAATTTTTATTCGATGAAGATTAGTTGAAGATTTTAAACATTCAGTTTTGCC
>NC_134468.1:33544708-33589708 GCF_964194025.1 Convolutriloba macropyga | reverse complement strand
ATTGATTGCAAGGCATTTCGTATGCCTAGGATCCACATCTTCTGCTGAACAATGTTTCTTACATGCTCAGTGCCTTCATGCTGATTGTTCTTGTGCTCGTTTCGCAAGAATATTTCAACTGCATGATGTTTCCAATGTAGCAATATTGGATGCTTTGAATCGAAGTCCAATTGACTTTTGCCTATTCTGCCTTTGGCTCGAATAAGCCCCTCTTCATCTAGAAAGGGTGAGAATTGTAGGATTTTGCTGCTTTTTGGAATTTCCTTTTCAGCCCTGAGAGATTTCATCTCTTCACCAAACTGTTCTTGCTGTAGTAGCTTGAAGATTGTTGCTTTCGCTTTTTCTCGTTCTTCAACGATTACTATAAGTGTTGCTGGTTTGTGTTTGCTCATGGCTCGCCGCACATATGCCACTGCATTCACTGGCCTGTTGAAGTTACTGAATCGTTCCCACTGAATAACAGCTTTCTTCTCTTCAGTCTTTGTTGCAAAGACCATTGCGGGTATATTCTCTTCATCTGAGGCGTAGACTAGGTTCACTTGCTCTGGCCATTCACTTTCTGGTCGCTTCAACCAGGCCGGCCCAGTGAGCCACTCACTTCTCTTGAGTTCTTCAATGTTGATAGCTCTAGTGCCAATGTCAGCCGGGTTGTTGATACCGCTCACATGTTTCCACTGTGAAACATCAGTTGTATCCAGTATCTCAGCAACTCGATTGGCCACAAACACTTGCTGCTTACGATGGGAGCTGTGTATCCACTGTAATACTGTAGTTGAGTCTGGCCAAAAACTGCAACTGCTTATCTTCATCTCATGTTCCTTGGCTATCTGTTCCTTCAACTTCACTGCCGTCACCGCTGCTTGCAGTTCCAAGCGGGGTATTGAAAGATGCCTCATCGGTGCCACCCTGCATTTTCCAATTACAAATGCTAAGTCGGCTGAGTACTCTTTGGGTTGAGAACGTAGATAGGCCACTGCGCACAACGTGTCTTCAGATGCGTCGGCAAACACATGAAGTTCAATTTTTTCCCTTGCTGTATAGAAGTACCTTCTAGCAATGCTTGTTTCAGCTACAATTGGAAGTTGTTCTTTCCACCTTAGAAAGTCTGCTTCCTCATCAGGCTCCACTTCTTTGTCCCAATGTTGTCCATTCTTAGTCCAAATGCCTTTTAGTAGTCGTCTCATGTGGACACTGAACGGAGCAAACAATCCGATCGGGTCAAATACTGAAGAGACAAGTGACAGAATCTTCCTCTGAGTTATTGGAGTTTCAACTTCTTTGTTTGTACCTCTACACACTTGAAGACTATCGTCAGTAACAGTCCACTGTAGTCCAAGCACTGAAGATCCCTCCGCATTGGGTTCCACCTCAACCTGCTTTGTGTTGCTGATCGACTTCAAATCCTCTGGGATTGCTTAGGTAACCTCATCGTTGTTGCGTATCCACTTCTTCAGCTCGAATCCGTGTTGAGAGAGAAGAGGTTGTAACTGATTAAAGACTTCGATTGCTTCTTTAGGGGTTTCTACTGATTTGATGAAATCGTCCATGTAGAAGTTGTTTTGTATTGCCTTTGCTGCTATTGGATACATTTCTTCATTGTCCAGTCCCACTCGCTTGAGAGCGTAATTTGCACATGTTGGAGAACTCTTAGCTCCAAATACGTGTCGCTGATATTCGTATTTTTGAACAGGTTCGTTAGTTCTTGGACGCCACAGAAACCTCAAGCAACTTCTGTCCTGTTCGGGAACTTGTACTTGCAGAAACATTGATTCGATATCCGCTGTTAGGGCTATTGGTACCTAACGAAATCTGAATATCGTTCCGATCAATCCATGTAGGAGATCGGGTCCTGCTAGTAGCTTGTCGTTTAGGCATACTTCTTTGTACTTTGATGCAGCATTGCAAACACGTCTTACTTTGCAAGGCTTGTTCGGGTTTAGCAGAGGATGATGAGGCAAATACCATTCCTTACCGAAGGTGCCTTTCACTTCAGATTCGCCCAGTATCTTTACGAATCCCTTTTCAACATCGGTGTCTATTGACTGTTGATACAAACTTTTCAGGTTTGGGTCCTTTTGGAATCTTCGCTCCAGTGAGAAAAGCTGACCCAAGGCTGAGCTGTAGTTGTTCGGCAGGTTTGGCTCTGGTTCACTCCATAGCATTCCCACTTCGTACCGATCGCCTGTAAACTTCGTCGTACACCCTAGCATCTTTTGTGCCTGCAGTTCCTTCTTTGACTGACTGACGACGTTGATTTTGGAGGAATATGTTTCTATGTCCCACCACGTTTTGATATTCTCAGCCACTTTCACATCCTCTGTGAAGGCGAAATGACAAACATTTTGTCTTCTCTTTCCCGTCATGGGTCCACTGACTACCCATCCTAATTCTGTTAGAACGGCGAAAGGTTCACTTCGTGTTCCTATCTTGTAGTCCAATGGGCGTTGTAGCTCGTAAGCATCTTGACCAAGGATGATGCCAACTTTCTTCAAGTTGAAGCTCTTGTTTGGGAGAACACTCAAGTGGTGGAAACTTTGCTTCAGCTTGCTGTAGTCATAGTTTGTGTTTCCCAACGAGATTGACGGGTGTGCAAACGCTTCGATTGAATGCACCTTTGAATGTAATCCCTTTATTTTGAGAGGAATCTTTTCTGTCTTCAGATCCTTCGTTCCGTGTATGCCTGCTATGTTGAGTGTTGCATCGGTGCCTTGGGCTCGTAACTTCTGTTGCACATTTTGATCGATGAATAAAACCGTTGATCCACTATCGAGGAAAGCATATGTGTTGAACCTGCTGCCACCGCTCTGTATTGAGACAGGAACTATCTGAAGAAAGCTCGTAACTTGGTTACTCTTGTTGATTGTTGCTGCGCTTACGTTGACTGCGTGATTGCCCTCGTCCATTTGGTTTTCTGAGTGTAGCAATCTGTTGTGCTTCTTGGTGCATCCATTGATGCCGCACGCTTTGACTTTACAATCTTTGATTGCATGTCCTTTGCCCAGACATCCGTAACATAAGCGTTGCTTCCTCACTGCTGCATACCGATCATTCACACTCATATTCCTGAAGAGTGGACAGTTCCAAATCTTGTGAGTGCCATCAGCTAGCGGGCAGTGGTCGTTGTGCATTTGCTTCACTTCTTCCACATTTGAACTCGCACTGAAGTTCGATGTCTTTGAAAACCGTTTGTCTCTGTTCGTGCTTCTTCGGTCTTCGTCCTTGCGCTCTCCTTTGAAAGCTGAAAACCCTTCATGCACGAATGCTATTCGTGATAGCCATTTTTCAAACATAATGAGATCAGGCCAGTCTTCATCTTTATCATCAACATAGAACCACCACTTCTCTTTGAGAACTTGAGGTAGTTTATCTACTGCCATATACAGTGTCGAGCTAGATTGCAGATCGCCGATTTGCTTGTACTTTTTGAGCACATTCACAAAGTTTGATACAATAACTGAGAAACTGATCAGACCTGTTGAGTCGTGTGGTTTCACCTGACTAGCCTTGCGAAGACTCTCCAACTGTGCATGGATGATCACATGAGGCCTTCCAAACTTCCTCTCCAGAATGCTCCAAGCAGCACCATAGAGTTGCCCAGAGTAGCCCACTCCAGATATCGCGGACTTTACCTTGCCTGTCAGGAGGGTCTTGAGATGGCTCATCTTCTCTGAGTCTGGTATTGGTTGTCTATCCACCGTAGCAATGAACAAACTGGACCACTCCGGCCATTCGAGAGGGTTTCCATCGAGGCTGTTAAACTTCAGCTTAGGTAGGTTACTGCTACCTGCATATCCACTGTTGTATCGTAATCCAGCTCTGGGGGAAACGTCCCTGTCTTCAGCACTTGATGAACGGTTTCGATATTGTGAGAACTGACTCTGCCTGTTCAGTTCAGGGGTTGCATCGAAGCGAGCTCTTGCACTGCTTGGGGTTAGAAGGGGGTCGATCCTGCTGGCCCAGTCAGAGACATCTCTTCTCCTTGGGGTCCAGTTGAAGGGTGATTTATCTCGAGCACCGGTTGATTGGGAACGAGCATCATCATTCTCTAATGCTGTTCTTTTCACTTTGCGCTCCAGTTCACGCTCTTGTTCCAGTAGTTGATGCTTGGTTTCTAACTCCTTCATCTGCATCTCGAGCTCTAGCTTCCTTCGCTCGAACCTTGCCTGTTCGAGCCGCAACTGTGTTTCTAACTCAGTATCGAACTTCTTCATCCGTTCTTCGCGCCTTTGCTTTGCTGAAGATGTTTCAGAAAAATTCTCCGTATTCTGATCGTTTGCTACTGTGTCGTTTTGTAGCGTTTGGGTAGCTGAATTGTCCGTTGGATAGTTGTGGTTACTCTCATTTTCGTTCACTGCTTGACTCGTGTTGCTTTGCTCTGTATTCATTTCTGGTTGCGTGCCTTTGCTTATATATGCAAGCTAATGAATATCCAGATTTGCTTTGCACTCCCTTGCCTGCTGTAGTTGTCCTTCAAGAAAGTCTGTTGGGTAGGGTGCAAGTTGGTTACGACGCTGCAATTGCTTGGGTATTTCTTCCTCTGGTAAATGAACAGTCTGTTGATAGAGTACCTTTAGTTTGTTGGGTCGATCTGAATCTGCAATTATTCTCTGACCAAGTTTTCTTTTAGTGTTGACTTCGTCCACTAACTCTTGAAGCTTGTTGTCGTGCCTTTGAACTGTTGCCTGAAGCTTTTCTCTGCTGATTGTGCTTGAATTGCCTGGGTGCTGTTCGCTTTTGCTTTGCTTCTTGCTTTTACGCAGGGTTAGCCACTCGTAGGGGACTATAGCTGCTTCAGTGAATTGAACTCTTCGCTCTGCCTCACTGGTGTTGCGTTGTTGTTTCGTTTGATTTTCTTTAGTGGGTGCCTTTGACACTCTCTTCATCAGATTGGACAGCAGTTTGCCTTCCACTGTCCGGGTCGGCGGACCAAATGTAACGGCTGCTCTCCCACTTATGACGAGGAAAGCTTTACACCGCCCAGTTCGTTTCAGCGGCCACAAATTTGTCCGGATATTGTGTTTTTGCTATTCGCTTTTGTAACTGTATATCCGCTATATTCTTACCGTTGCATTAAAATTTCAGTTCACAACTAACTGCTAATCTTAGTATTTTCAATATCAAACTGGACTGGGTTTACTACAGATCACAAAATACGCAATCTCTTTTATGTATACCAGTTCACTCCGATATCTGAACAAATCGAAGACAAAGATATATGTCTAAGACCTGTTTTGCAAAAATATTTAAACTTAAATTTAAGTAGAGTTTTACTCTGTGTACTCACGATTTGACAACATCAAAACTTGGAATGCCAACAGTTGAATTATTTCCCAAGTATTTCCATGCAAAACTGACGTCAAGAATTGTTGTGTTGTATTGGAAATCCACGTCAAGTTTTTGGTGAAAAATTGACGTAATTGTTTGGCTTTAAATATATCGTACACCAAAGTTTGATTAACATATGTCCAATTCAGAGCTGGATTTGTTTGCTTAACAAATATGGGAACTTTACTTAAGCTCGGCCTTCACAGTAGTAAATTGGTAAACTCAAATACAGTGAACACAAGAAACTGAGTTTGTGCCATTTTTTATGAAAATTTAGTAAAAAATTTTAGCCAATAAAAACTAACCAAGTAATTCAACAACACTCTTTTATCTTTAGCAGTAAAACCAATAACACTATCGTAAACAATTTTAAAGTATTTATGATCAAAATGTGCAAAAAATTGCGTATAGGAAAAGTGAACAAAAACAACGGAAACAGTCAAATGTTCACAAAATGTTACCCCGATAACTCCTTGGAAAAAACGAAAATGAAAAAATCATTTTTTGATATGTATTCTACGCTGGATTGGCTTTCTTATGAAACCACTCAAAACCCTCAACATATCGATAGGACAAAATTGACTGAGCAAAAAAACATTTGAGTTTTTAGTTCCTCCCCCACTAAAGTGGGTCGGAAAAATTTAAGTGTGACCTGTAATTGCTGACAATAAGCAATGAAAGCAAAAAAATTAGCAACAAACACGGGCAAAACACAGAAATCGCAAATCTTCTCCGCAATTATTTGGTTATATAGTAATCAAAACCCATAGCCGCAAACCTGAATTATTAGCTACATTCTCCTTCTCGATATTTCGCGTTAGAACTTGAATGAGAGCCCATGAGACCTTCCAGTGAAAAGAAATAATACCAGGTCGACAAAAATAAATAAAAAAATGGCTCAATTGAGAAAATAAAAGTATCTCTCCTAAGAAATGACGTTCAAAACGTTAGATGCGTCAGCTATAAATTTAATTCAAGAAAAATCTCCAGTAATGTACTAGTCAGACGTACCATTAACGAAACAAAGTGAAAGAAGAACAAAGACCAACTTAAAACGCGAAAAACAATGGAAAATGTTCCAACGATCTTCGCTCACTCCACTTTCAATTCAGAGTGGACAACATTTACGCTTTAAACTGCTCCTTTAACTTCGGCGTCACTGAAATCACCACTCCAATTTTACCTTGTTCACAGCAATTTGACTTCAAAAATACGTGCACACATCTTAAAAACTTAAAGCCGGAAGTATTCCAGAAGCGACTGGAAGTCGCCTTCGCTAAGGATAATAGCCTTTCGAATTACTTGCCTCTAGAACTGGAAAAAAAAATCGAAGCAGAGAAAAATCCATGGACAAAAAAACAACGGCTAAAAATAGACAAAAAAACAAAAAATAACAAAAAAAACGCTAAATAACGCAATAAGATTAAAACTCAGTTCATTTATCAAAAAATTCGAAGCGTTATCAAAAGAACCTGAACACTAATACTTCGGGCTACACAGACCTTTTAACAGCAGAGAAATATTGAAGCGCAAAAACGCTCGCTTAGGGAACCTTTTGCACTTACAATTCTCGCTCTGCTTCAAAAGAAAGTTTAACCAAATTAACCTATCATAAAATTCATTTCAATTGGATAACAACCAAGATTGCACATTCAACAAAAAATTGTCAATTTAATATTTTGTTTGCTATGCGTGTCAAGTGTGATGCATCTCGTTCTGTTTTAGGCGCAGTTTTTGGAAAAGCAAAGTTTTAACGTTTGGAAACCAATTCCATTCTCGTCACCATTTTTGAATTCAACAGAAGAGAGATATAGCGTTAACAAAATCGAATTATTAGGAGTTGTTTGTTCAATTGAATGTTTTAAATATCATCTTCACGGAAAAACATTTATTGTTATTATACAGATTATTTAACGTTACTTTGAATTCTATTAGACCATCGTTACAGCATATCCGATAATAATCGGCTAACGCAATGGATTGAGCACCTTTCGCCATATCAGTTTGTTATAGTACCTATCCCTGCTGCGAAAATGGGTTTAGTTGATAATATTTCTTGACATTCAAATCAAAAGCGAAACATATTTTTGTATATGATGAGGAACTTTGTAGTAACTATACACCCGAAAATGGGTGAATCTTTAAAGCAGACTTTTATTAGTGACTATTAAAAATTATTCACATTTGTCTAAAATCCGCCAAACCTATTCACATGATAGCTCAAATCAGTCTCAAATATGTTCATAATCGTTCGCTCAGCGAAACATCAACTCATTTAATGAATACCACCCAATCAAAATTGATACTGGTCATTCGCACCCATGAATTCAAGTCCCGTCTACACTCGCTAATGGAATTTTAGACCCTAATGAATTTAGGCAGTGTAATAAATCTGAAAAAATAAACGCGCACCGCTAAATACGTTCCAAATTTATCCTCAAAATGGCACCTCAGCATAAATACCTCAACCTCTTCTGACTCTCCTCAAATTCAGATAAAGGCTCTCTTTTTTGACCAAATCGATTCTGACAATCAGTTGCATTCTCTATGCCCATCATCACAAACCTCTGTATACAATAAGCTCAACTCTTAGAACTCAAAAACAATGTTGCGCCGCACAAATACCTGAACTGGGGTCACTTTTGAATCCTCGGACGAGCACAGAACACCCTCAACTCAAAGCAGACCCTTTTCACCAAGCGAACCACTCATAAGATTTATACTCCAGCAACACTACTCGGGAGAATCTACCATTGACGATATGATTTCAAGAGTTCAACAAGAACTTCTTAGGAGCGATGAACGATAAAGACGCTTGTGTTGAAGGAAGTCTGTGATTATTTCTTTAACAGAGAACAAGACACGTCTCAAACAACTCTACCCCAAGAAAAAACCATTCTGGCGGGCTTTCATTGTCACGAGTGGGTGCGTCTCCACAGATGAACGAATTGCTTACCCGAATATCTATCGCGAAGTTTTCATTGATATTATCGACAGCACTCATCCAGAAAGTTGGTGCACGTTGTCTATCACAATGGGCAAGGGGGCCGTACATGTATTGCCTGGTTATTGTAATCACTCGTAACTGACCCTCGGACGCAATTGGTAAAAATCTGCCGCGTCGCACTTTAAGCCTCTTTTCAATTGTTTTGTTACGAATCAAGGAATTCAAATTAATTTTGTTGGACCGTTGTATAATGGAAAACAATTATAAAAACACTTTCTAACCAGCAATGATCGTTACTCCAATTATCCTTCAGCCGAAGTTTTTGATAAAGCAAAGAGACCAAATGTTGAAATTATTGAAAACTTTATTTGTTGTTCCGTGATCAGAAATATAAGAGCAAGGAAAGTATCCAGTTGAGAGAAAAAGTTTTAAAAAAATGCAGCCTTAACAACTTTAAAATAATAGAAGCTCCGACAACCGAGGACAGAAGTATTGACCTCGTTTAAAGTAATTCCTTCCAACTGCAAAAAGAAGACTTGCGTGTATAAAACATGAGAAAGAAAAGACAAAAACACTTAAAAACTAATACTCCGCTGAGCAATATCAGCACTATATCAAAGTTGTCGCAAATGTCACATAAAAACACTATTATCTTTTATTTAGGCAAACATACAGTCCGCCTGGAAAACTTGATTCTCGAATCTGCCTGGTAAGAAACAGCAGGAAGTGATACCAATGTGCTGAAGTGTATGACGGAAGCATCTCAAAAGGCTAGCCAAGACGACGCAGAAGCAATTAGATAGTGAATCGAGATTCATCACAATGGCAAGAGTGGCTAGACCGATACCAGTTGCAGTGAGTGCAATTAAATTGAAGTGAGCCTAAAAAGTAAAAGCAAATCTGCACTCCAAAAAATTTGGAGGGCCTCTATACCGTATTTGTTCCTGGATAAACATTCAAAAAGCGTTCTCCTACAAATCTAGTCATCCGTGATCCGAGAAAGCAGATGTCTGTTTACGAACGTCGTATGTTCCGAAATTCGTGACCCGCGAAGAACGGCACCCTCCATTGATTGTACATTCTCTACCCATCAGAAAGGGCTGCAACAAAAAAAGAGATGGCACAAAATATAACACAAAATGGTTTTTGTAGGGAGCGTAGTCTTGTCGAAAAAAAACAGCAATTCCAGTAC
The DNA here is from genome assembly GCF_964194025.1 of Convolutriloba macropyga. Classification (NCBI taxonomy): domain Eukaryota; kingdom Metazoa; phylum Xenacoelomorpha; order Acoela; family Convolutidae; genus Convolutriloba; species Convolutriloba macropyga. The sequence continues at coordinate 33,580,244 of NC_134468.1, read as the reverse complement.
TACAAAAATTAGATTCCCAATTATCCACTAATTATCCACCGCTAATTATCCCGCTAATTATCCACCGCCAGTTGACTCGCCAATGATAATTCCGCAATCCCCAACTGCTACAGCGAAATCACACTAAAACCTAAATCAGGAAAGTGGCACATCAAGTTCCCACCAATCAAGTTTAGAAGTATTTCGAACAAAACGCACCCCTTGTTTTGCAAACAGTTCAAACTCCGATAAATCGACCGCTTCAGTACCAGACATACAGCCGACACCACCTAACACAGCCCACCGACTAGCATTGTTGGTCAAACATTAACACTAGCTCAAGTTCTTGAAGTTTTGACGGATCGATCGATAATTTTGGATCTTTGTCACACCGAGACCCAAAAATGGGATACCTCATAAATCCAACTCCTGATGCTACTCTGGATTTGATACATATTGCGATGGAGCTCAAGAAAATTTGGAAAAAAATGAACTATTGATATGAAGAATTAACTGAGCTGTCTCAAATTTTTGTCAATTTTAATTTCTCAAAAACAAAAGTGCTGCTATGTACAAAATTATGACCCACAATGTAAACGAAACTGGCTACAAGCATCAACATTTAATTAGGTTTACCCTATTTAAAATAAGCGAAGAACGAAGCAAAACATTAGGCAGAAATTGGTTAAAATAAAAAAAACGGCAAAAAGGTTGAAAAACTTTCAAGTTATCAAAAAAACTTCTAGGAATTACCCAGAGGACTCAAAATGCAATAGAAACAGCATGAAAGTTAGGGCTTTTTTATTACTTCTCTTTCGACCCACAAAAATACTTAAACATAACTAACGTCGGTCGAATTGCTCTAAAACGACGTATGAGCGGGTTGCTTAATCAGTAGTTAGCTAGGATCTCAAGGGGGAAGGGGCGGCTTTATCGGTCAAAGCTTGACTAAAGAGATATGGGACAGGAGTAAAAAAAGGGGTGCATTAGGGGAGAGGGCTTATAACAGAGAGGAGCATGGGATTGGTGTGGGTGTTGAACGTTAGGTGTGTAATGAGGTGGGGGTTATAAACAGCCAAAACTTCATCTCATCCCAGCATTATTGTATGTCTTCTAAGGAACTTCAGCAATCTGCATTCAGAGAAAACTTTATAGTGAACTGCTCAGCAACTCAGTGGCGTCCGAATTTCACCTGCCTATCGCGTTTTTGAAAAAATTCAAATGGTCAGAGAAAAAAATATCAGACGAAAAGTTGGTAGCGCAAAAAATTGCATCTAAAAAGAAACACCAAGAGAAATAATATAATTGCTGTGATTTTGCTTGATAGATTCAAAATTAAGCCTCAAATTGCCAGAAAACAGCCCTTTGACCTGCTTGACGCACACGGGGATTGAAAAAAAAGGAAACGGAAGAGATGAAAAACGACAAGAATTCTCAAAAAGTGTCTTAATTTGGTGCACAGTTTCAGATCGGTCTTGAAGTAATTTATAATTAGGCTACTAAGCTGAAGCTAAAAAACTAATAACTAATGCCCGATAACAATCGACCTAATGAACTTTGATAACCTAATGCACTGTACCCCGGATATATCGGTTTATCCCGTTTCCTTGGATTTTATTCTTCTGACCTTGACCATATTCTACAGCGTAACTAATGAATGAAACAAATTAAAGCCCATTCAGTTGAAAAAAGATTAAAAAGGAGTAAAAAGAGTGAGGTAAAACAGATGTCAATGGTGAAAGTTGAAACTTAAGTTAGAACTCAATACACTTAGAATGGACTAAGAAGGAATTGGAAAACAATATGGAGTGGAAAACCAATTTAGAAATAAATTCGATCATAGAAAATTGATCAAAGTTATATTGCCTTAAGTGAACAAAAAAATGACTCGCGCCTAGGCGAACTTTTGTTCACAGAACGGTTTCTAATTTTGCTCTCCAGGTACATTGAAAAAAATTGTATACCAGACAACCGCTTGCTTTATCACTCCACTTCCTGTTTCCGCGTGACCAAAATCATCTGTAAAGAACACAGTCAATTCTGGAAACACCTCGAAGAGACAGACTGCTTTATCAAAAACGACTTTTTTGAAATGGCTAACAGCCATTAGAAACCACATAAAATTAGGAAAAGTAATTTGAGTCAAATCAGGGTGGAAGACTATCCAAACATATATTTAAACAAAAATGGAAAAAGATCAATAACAAATTTTCCAAAAAACAATTATACATAAATACAAAACTCTTTTGCATATGCAATTGAGAACATCAAAATTATTCACATAGATAGTCAAGCAAAAACGGTAATATTTCGACTTAATTTTGCAGAAAATGAGAAAAAAAAACAAATTACATACATTCCATCTCAACTTTTTATCAATTTCTGAACAAAAAATTGCTTTACACGAACAAATAAACGGTCGATTTAATACAATTTTTCAAAACACAATCAAATCAGCTTTCATCGCGATACAGCCCCTACCCAAACCTATTTATTATAATCTAGGAAACTGCTTGAAAAAGCCGCCCGCAAAAAAATTTTTCTCGTAAAAAACTTGTCACACCTCAGCTTCTAGCTCTCTCTACAAGATAGGTACGACCACAGAGTCGTTTTTTCTTCTTTCTGCTCTGGATTTTTCTGCTGCAGTAAAATCACTTCAACTATTAGCACTTGCGGCATTCCTCTTTCATATTCAGTCCAAAAAAATTGATGAGACAATTCGTCAAGAATCATCTTGAGTCGTGAAACACAATGCCCAATACAAATCAAATAGTTTGTATTGTATAAAAAGAAGAACACTTAAATAAAAGCCATTTAGAGGCTGGCTGCAGCTATTAAACAAAAAACTTGAATAGTTGCACATGAACAACAACATCTGCTATTTTAGCAAAAGTTTTTAGGTATTGATACATTTCTCGCTGCTTCAAAGAAAGTCCTGAATAAAATAGACACTCTCTTTGCTCCGCTCTTTGAATTTTTCGCCAAACCAACTTCACCTGAACTTGAGCTTTTTTTTCCACTCGCTATTTTTTCAAAAGAGAACAGCAAATTATAACGCCTCATCTAGTCACACAAAATAGCGCACCATATTATTTCAAGCTCTTAGAAACGTAGAAAACCATGCTGAGCTTAAATAGGATCCAGCTATTGCAACCTGGCTATTAACGAAGTTGAAAGAAAGGAAAACGGCTGTTAAGTTTAGCATTGTTTGTACAGTTGAAGTCACCATTGTTCCGTCTTCTAAAATCCCAATCCCAAATGACCATTTTCTCTTCCTAGCGGTTCTCCTTTCGGTTTTTTCAAACTGTTCCTCTTCAAATCGAACAAACGTCGGTCGAATTGCTCTCAAACGACTGCCCAGCGGAGGGTTTCGTTAATATGCAACCGGGCATCGGGATGCATAAATTTGGTGTGAGCGGAGTACAGCCACGGGGGGGGGGGGGGGGGGTCAAGCGATGGGGTAGGATTGTGGGAGAGCAGGAGTGGGGTTCAATCAACGGGTTGGAAAAAGGTGGACGGGGGCGTTTGGGTGAGGTTGACTGAGGGGGGTCAACCTTTCAGGACTAAGGACCGGCCCTCACACCTTAAAATTGTCCAAAATCAGTCTTGCAGAATCACTTTTTTGGATATTAGTAAAGCGTTAGGCTCGAAAACAGATGCTCGGCCACTTAATGCCCTCCTATTGCTACCCGTTTATCCCGTCTTTGAGGGGAAAAAGTCAAATGGGCCAGACACAAATCTGTCAAGCCAAAAATTGCATAAAAAATACCTCAGGACTAATATCATTGCTACAAACTTCGCTTGCGAGCAATTAAAAATTTTGAAGCAAATAAGAGCAATAATGAAATAAATTAATCGCTGTGACTTCGCTTGATAGATTTAGATTAAGCCTCAAATTGCCAAAAAAACAGCCCCTTTGACCTGCGAACGCACATTGGGATGGAAAAAAAGGAAACAGAAGAGATGAAAAACGACAAGAATTGTCAAAAAGTGTCTTAATTTGGTGCACAGTTTCAGTTCGATCTTGAAGTAATTTATAATTAGGCAGCAAAGCTGAAGCTAAAAGATTAATAACTAATGCCCGTTAACAGTCACTCTAATGAACTTTGACAACCTGATGCAGTATACCCCGGATATATCGGTTTATCTTGTTTCTTTGCATTTTTTCTTCAGACCTTGACCATATTCTACTGGGTAACTAATGAAAGAAAATTGAATTCCATTGAGTTGAAAAGTTGAAGAAGAGAGTGAGGTGAAACAGAAAATAATGGTGAAAGTTGATATTTAAGTTGGAACTCAATACAACTAGTGTGGAATATGAAGATATTGGAAAAATTATTCATTGGAAAAACCATTAATAAAGAAATTCGATAATTAAAAAGAGTGATATTAAAAAGTGAAATTGCCTCAGGTGCACCAAAAAAACTCTCGAGCAGGCAAACTTTTCTCAAAGAACGGTTTCTAATATTGTTCTACAATTAGATTGAAACTTTATTTTTCACCTCCACTACCTGTTTCTGCGTGACCAAAATCATTACTTCAAATTGACCTCAGAAATCATAAAAAAATCGTGAAAAGATCTGTAAAGTACATAGCCGGAAGAGTTCCGGAAACGCCTCGAAGAGACCAATTTGTCAAAAACGACCTTTTGAATTGACTATTAGCCACTAGAAACCTCATAAAATAAGCAGTAAGAGCGAAAAACTATCCAAACATAATATTTAACTAAACAGGTACAAAGCTCATTAAAACCTTTAAATAATACACGTTTACATAAAGACAAAACTCTCTTGCGCATGCAATTGAGGACATCAAAAGTATTCACAGAGATAGTCAAGCCAAAACAGGTAATATTTTGTTTTAAATTTCGAAAAAAGGAGAAATAAAAAAGTAACTAACTTACATTCATTGTATATCAACTTTTTGTCATTGGCAACAAAAAACTGCTTTACATTAACACATAAACGTTGCACTTACTACAATTTTTCAGAACACAGTCAAATCAGTTTTCGCCATGATTCAGCCATGTGTATCTCTTGTTCGTTTTTTTCTATGTTATTACATTGAAAATGCAACAATATTGCACAGAATTGCTACTTTAGCAAACACAGACAAAATTTAAGGGAACTGTGCAACTTTTGCAAAAGTGTTCATATTTTAACCGCGAATTTAAAGTACAAGCTATGTATCCTATTTTTCGCGTGATATGTATCACGAATCTGCTCGATATATGTATCTCTTTTTCGCACCCAACGTAACTCGATTTCGTACTATTATCCGCATTTCAGCCTACTTTAATGCGCATTTTTAAGCATAAAAGTGATTTTTAAAGCTTTATTACTACTACTAGTACTTATTACTATTTTATTACCAATTATCAAAGGGTTGAAATGAGAATTATTAAATAAATGTCTTAATTTTACTTTTAAATTTTCGATTATATACTCAAGAATACGTGCAATTTTCAGATGACAGTTTGTTTGTTAATTCTAAAATATCTCTTGTCACGGAAAAAACATTTATATTGGTTGTTAAAGTTGCTTTACTCGATTAAAAACTAAGTTTATTGTTAATTGAATTAAAAACAGAAAAAGAAAAATGACATTTTTTTGGAAAAATCACTCAATATTTTTTGAGCGATCAAAAAAAAACGTGATTCATTAAAGCTCGAATAAATTTTTTATTTAATTTGCAAACCAAAATTATCGATCAAAGAATTAAAAGCGAAAAAAAAGAAATTTGTCTTTTTTCGGAGAAATCCCTCAATATTTTTTGATTTTTGTCGGATTTTCAAGTCGGTTTTGCCTTCTTGGTTAACAAAAACAGCTTGTTTTCTACATCAGGCTTCTCGCATCTTTGCTCAATATAGTTTTGGACCTCTTATTTATGAATAGCTAATTATACTAGGAAAAGAAGAATTTTTCAGAATTTAAAATAAATTTGCAAATGAACGATTAGGAACCAGCGATGAACTTTTTTTTATAGGAGAGCTATAACAAAAAAAAATTATGCACTAAAGCCTACACAAAAAGCGGAACTTCTAAGTTGGTTTTTCGGCAACTCTAAGACCCGATTGAAAAAAAACGACCTTTTAAAATAGATGATTTTTTTATAGGAGAGCTATATCAGAAATTATTTTTGCATTAGAGCCTACATAAAACGCAGAACTCCTACGTTGGTTTTTGTCGGCTTTCGGCAATTTTAAGACCCGATTGAAAAAAAACGAACTTTTAAAGTAAAATTTGCAAATCAGCGATTAGGAACAAATAATTGACGAACTTTTTTTCTATTAGAGCTATAATAAAAGTTGTTTTAGCATTAGAACCTACGCAAAAAGAGGCGCTTCTACGTTGGTTTTCATCAGCTTTCGGCAACTCTAAGACCCAATTGAGAAAACGATTTTTTAAAATAAAATTTGCAAATGAGCGATTAGTAACAACTAAGTAGCGAGCTTTTTCCAAGTAGAGCTCTTCCGAAAAAATGTTTATCAATCCAAACCCACGCAAACAGCGTGACTCCTAAGTTGAATTTTGCCAGCTTTCGACCGCTCTAAGACCCGTTTGAAAAAAAACGACGTTTTAAAACAAATTTTGCAAACAAAAACACAGGATTAGGAACAAATAAGAGACTAACTTTTTTTCTAGTAGAGCTATATCAAAAAATATGTTTTCATTAGAACCTACGCAAAAAAAGGGATTTCTACGTTGGTTTCGTCAGCTTTCGGCAACTCTAAGACCCAATTGAAAAAAACGAAGTCTGAAAAAAAAATTGCAAATGAGCGATTACGAACTACTAAGTAGCGAGCTTTCTTCTAGTAGAGCTATTCCAAAAAAGGTTTTTTCACTAGAACCCACGCAAACAGCGTGACTCCTATGATGGATTTTTTCAGCTTTCGACAACTCTAAGACCTGATTGAAAAAAAAACGAAGTTTTAAAATAAAATTTGCAAACAAACACACAGGATTAGGAACAACTAAGAGACTAAATTTTTTTCTAGTTGAGCTATATCAAAAAACATATTTGCATTAGAACCTATGCAAAAAGAGGGACTATTACATTGATTTTCGTCTGCTTTGGAAAACTCAAAGACCAAATTGAAAAAAAAACAAAGTTTTAGGTTAAAATTGCAAATAAGCGATCAAGAAAAACCAACAGAGGCATTTTTTTCTATACACGCTGCACTAAAAGAAATTTTTGCACTAAAACCTACACAACAATTGCGTTTTTTTACTCCTACGTTTTTTACCTTTAGGTTCGAACAAATCTGTGACCCGATTGAAAAAAAAACGACGTTTTAAAATAAAATTGAAAAGAAGCGATCAATAACAACAAACAGACGCTTATTTTTCTGTGTAAGCTACACTAAAAAATGTTTCTGCACTAGTAACCACACTTCAAGGGTGACGCCAATGTCGATTATTATAACCTTTGGACAACTCTGAGACCCAATTGGAAAAAAACACGTTTCAAAATAAAATTGGGAGACTCTATCAAAGCAAGAATCTGTGACCACGAAAGAGATTTTTCTTTCTTTCCAGGACCCGGTAAATTAGAAACTGCGGTTTTTTAGAATAACATAGGTTTAACAGCGGTAACAACCAGGTCCTGACCGCAAGAGAAAAAAAATAATAAAGTTAGTGAGATATTTTTTTTAAAAAATAGGCTGCAATCTTTGAAGCAAACTATACAAATGTCTTCTGATTTTCAAACCTAGAAAGGAATTTGATCCAAGATTTATTAAGAAAACCGTATTTAAAATGGACATACAGAACCAATAAAGCAACAGAAAACGGTCAGAAACAACACATTAAGCTACGGGGAGCCGAACGTAGATGTGATAGATTTTTTCGAGAAAAAATTTTTAAAAAAAAACTTTCAAAAGTTTTTCGAAATCAACTCTTCTGGCTGTTTAGGCTCATCACAACACTTCATATTCTTGGTAGTAACCAATTAGAGCCTACAAACATGAAAAGTTTGGAAAAGAACTATTTTTTGAAGCTTGTAAAATTAGAAGACGTTTTCGAGGGTAGAAATTAGAAAATTTGCTGCTTTACGTGAACAAATAAACGGTAAATTTACTACATTTTTTCAGAACACAGTCATATCAATTTTTGTCATACTACAATCCCTACTCAAATCTATTTATTATAATCAAAGAAGCTGCATTACGCCGCAGCGTTATACCAAAATTGTCACGGACAATTTTGCCTAATCTGTGTATCTCTTGTTCGTTTTTCCTATGCTAATACATTGAAAATGCAACAATTTTGCGAAAAATAGCTACTTTAGCAAAAACAAGCAAAATTGAAGGGAACTGTGCAACCCTTGTTTGCAAAAGTGTTCAAATTTTTACCGCGAAATTAAAATACAAGCTATGTATCCTATTATACTACTTTGGGTTTTTATATCTCTTTCTTCGCGGGCAACGTAAATCGATTTTGCACTATTATCCGCAGTTCATTCTAATTTAATGCGCATTTTTAAGCGTAAAAGTGATTTTTGAAGCCTTTTTACTGCTACTACTAGTACTTATTACTATTTCATTACTACTTATCAAGGGGATGAAATGAGAATTATGAAACTAATGTCTGAATTTTAATTTTGAACTTCCGATTATATATTCAACAATACGTGCAATTTTCAGATGGCCATTATTTAATTCTAAAATAAATCTTCTCACGGAAAAAAAACATTTATTTTGGTTGTGAATGTTGCTTCAATCCTTTACAAACTAATTTTATTGTTAAGTGAATTACAAACAGGAAGAAAAAATTTTTGATTTTTTTTCTGAAAAATCCCTCAATATCTTTTGATGTTTGTCGAATTTTCAAGTCGGTTTTGCGTTCTTGTTTACCAAAAACAACATGGTCTCTACATCAACCTTCTCGCATCTTTGCTCAATATAGTTTTGGACCTACTTTATGAATAGCTAATTATCCTAGGAAAAGAAGAATTTTTCAGAGTTTAAAATAAAATTTGCAAATGAACGATTAGGAACCAGTGATGAACTTTATTTTATAGGAGAGCTATAACAAAAATTGTTTTTGCATTAGAGCCTACACAAAAAGCGGAACTTCTACGTTGGTTTTTGTCAGCTTTCGTCAACTCTAAGACCCGATTGGAAAAAAAACGACATTTTAAAATAGATGATCTTTTTTATAGGAGAGCTCTACCAGAAATTATTTTTGCATTAGAGCCTACATAAAACGCAGAACTTCTACGTTGGTTTTTGTCGGCTTTCGGCAATTTTAAGACCCGATCGAAAAAAAAACGACCTTTTATAGTAAAATTTGCAAATCAGCGATTAGGAACAAATAATTGACGAACTTTTTTTCTATTAGAGCTATAATAATAGTTGTTTTAGCATTAGAACCTACGCAAAAAGAGGTTTCTACGTTGGTTTTTTTCAGCTTTCGGCAATTCTAAGACCCGATTTAGAAAACGACGTTTTAAAATAAAATTTGTAAATGAGCGAAGTAGCGAGCTTTTTTCAAGTAGAGCTATTCCATAAAAATGTTTTTCAATCCAAACCCACGCAAACAGCGTGACTCCTACGTTGAACTTTGCCAGCTTTCGACCGCTCTAAGACCCGATTGATAAAAACGACGTTTTAAAACAAAATTTGCAAACAAACATACAGGATTAGGAACAACTAAGAGACTTTTTTTCTAGTAGAGCTATATCAAAAAATATATTTTTATTAGAACCTACGCAAAAAGAGGGAATTCTACTTTGGTTTCGTCGGCTTTCGGCAATTCTAAGACCCAATTGAAAAAAACGAAGTCTGAAAAAAAAATTGCAAATGAGCGATTAGGAACTACTAAGTAGCGAGCTTTCTTCTAGTAGAGCTATTCCAAAAATTGTTTTTCCACTAGAACCCACGCAACCAGCGTGACTCCTATGATGGATTTCTTCAGCTTTCGACAACTCTAAGACCCGATTGAAAAAAAAACGACGTTTTAAAATAAAATTTGCAAACAAACACACAGGACTAGGAACAACTAAGTGACTAAAATTTTTTTCTAGTAGAGCTATATCAAAAAACATATTTGCATTAGAACCTAAGCAAAAAGAGGGACTATTACATTGATTTTCGTCTGCTTCGGAAAACTCAAAGACGAAATTGAAAAAAAACAAAGTTTTGGGTTAAAATTGCGAATATGCGATCAAGAAAAACCAACAGAGGCATTTTTTCTATACACGCTGCACTAAAAGAAATTTTTGCACTAAAACCTACACAACAATTGCGTTTTTTTACTCCTACGTTTTTTACCTTTAGGTTTGAACAAATCTGTGACCCGATTGAAAAAAAACGACGTTTTAAAACAAAATTGAAAAGAAGCGATCAATAACAACAAACAGAGGCTTATTTTTCTGTGTAAGCTACACTAAAAATGTTTCTGCACTAGTAACCACACCAATGTTGCACTAGTGACGCCAATGTTGATTATTATAACCTTTGGACAACTCTGAGACCCAATTGGAAAAAAAACGTTTCAAAATACACATAGGTTTATCAGTGGTAACAACCAGGTCCTGACCGCAAGAGAAAAATATTTAATAAAATTATTGAGATAATTTTTTAAAAAAAATAGGCTGCAATCTTTGAGGCAAACTATACGAATGTCTTCTGATTTTCAAACCTAGAAAGGAATTTGATCCAAGATTTATTAAGAAAACAGTATTTAAAATGGACATACAGAACCATTAAAGCAACAGAAAACGGTCAGAAACAACACATTAAGCTACGGGGAGCCGAACGTAGATGCGATAGATTTTTTCGAGAAAAATTTTTTTATAAAAATAAAACTTTCAAAAGTTTTTCGAAATCAACACTTCTGGCTGTTTAGGCTCTTCACAACACTTCATATTCTTGGTAGTAACCAATTAGAGCCTACAAACATGAAACGTTTGGAAAAGAACTATTTTTTGAAGCTTGTAAAATTAGAAGACGTTTTCGAGGGTAGAAATTAGAAAATTTGCTGCTTTACATGAACAAATAAACGGTAAATTTACTACAATTTTTCAGAACGCAGTCCTATCAATTTTTGTCATAATACAATCCCTATTCAAATCTATTTATTATAATCATAGGAGCTGCATTACATCGCAGCGTTATACCAAAATTGTCACGGACAATTTTGCCTAATCTGTGTATCTCTTGTTCGTTTTTCCTGTTAATACATTGAAAATGCAAAAATTTTGCCAAACATAGCTACTTTAGCAAAAACAAGCAAAATTGAAGGGAACTGTGCAACCCTTGTTTGCAAAAGTGTTCAAATTTTTACCGCGAATTTAAACTACAAGCTATGTATCCTATTATCCTATTTTCGGTTTATATATCTCTTTCTTCGCAGGCAACGTAAATCGATTTTGCACTATTATCCGAAATTCTAATTTAATGCGCATTTTTAAGCATAAAAGTAATTTTTGAAGCCTTTTCACTACTTCTACTAGTACTTATTACTATTTCATTACTACTTATCAAGGGGATGAAATGAGAATTATGAAATTAATGTCTGGATTTTAATTTTGAACTTCCGATTATATATTCAACAATACGTGCAATTTTCAGATGGCCGTTTTTTAATTCTAAAATAACTCTTCTCACGGAAAAAAAACATTTATTTTGGTTGTTAATGTTGCTTCACTCATTTACAAACTAATTTTATTGTTAAGTGAATTACAAACAGGAAAAAAGATATATGATTTTTCTGAAAATTCCCTCAATATCTTTGGATGTTTGTCGAATTTTCAAGTCGGTTTTGCATTCTTGGTTAACAAAAACAACTTGATTTCAACATCAAGCTTCTCGCATCTTTGCTCAATATAGTTTTGGACCTACTATTTATGAATAGCTAATTATCCTAGGAAAAGAAGAATTTTTCAGAATTTAAAATAAAATTTGCAAATGAACGATTAGGAACCAGTGATGAACTTTTTTATAGGAGAGCTATAACAAAAAAATTATGCACTAGAGCCTACACAAAAAGCGGAACTTCTACGTTGGTTTTTGTCAGCTTTCGGCAACTCTAAGACCCGATTGAAAAAAAAACGACCTTTTAAAATAGAATTTTCAAATCAGCGATTAGGAACAACTATGTGACGAACTCTTTTTCTACTAGAGCTATAATTAAAGTTGTTTTAGCATTAGAACCTACGCAAGAACAGGCACTTCTACGTTGCTTTTCGTCAGCTTTCGGCAACTCTAAGACCCAATTGAGAAAACGACGTTTTAAAATAAAATTTGCAAATGAGCGATTAGTAACAACTAAGTAGCGAGCTTTTTTCAAGTAGAGCTATTCCGAAAAAGTGTTTTTCAATCCAAATTCACGCAAACAGAGTGACTCCTAAGTCGAATTTCGCCAGCTTTCCACCGCTCTAAGACCCGATTGAAAAAAAACGGCGTTTTAAAACAAAATTTGCAAACAAACACACAGGATTAGGAACAACTAAGAGACTAACAATTTTTCTAGTAGAGCTATATCAAAACACAATATTTGCATTACAACTTACGCAAAAAGAGGGAATTCTACGTTGGTTTTTGTCAGCTTTCGGCAACTCTAAGACGCAATTGAAAAAACGAAATCTGAAAAAAAATTGGAAAACGAAGTCTGAAAGGATTTCGATCCAAGATTTATTAAAAAACAGTATTAAAAAAGGACATACAGAACCATTAAAGCAAGAGAAAGCGGTCAGGAACAACACATTGTGCTACGGGGAGCCGAACGTAGATGTGATAGATTCTTCCCGAAAAAATTTTTTAAAAAAGTTAAAACTTTCAAAAAGTTTTCAAAATCAACATTTCTGGCTGTTTAGGCTCATCGCAACACTTCATATACTTGGTAGTAACCAATTAGAGCCTACAAACGTGAAAACTTTGAAAAAAACTAATTTTTGAAGCTTGTAAAATTAGAAAATGTTTTCGAGGGTAGAATTTTCGACCACGAAAGACAACTCTTGATTTCTAGGACCCATAATTGTGCAAACTATTGTTCTTTTTAGATTTAGATACGTTTAGAGAAGCAAAAATCAATCAGACCGCCAGGAAACCAAAAATCAATCAAACAAGTGAGATATTTTCAATAAAAGAGGCTGAATTTCTTGAGGCAGAGTATACCAATATCTATTGGCCTCCAAATCTAGAAGAAAAGCTATCCAACTTTTATTATGAAAATGATCATTAAAATGGACCTAAAGAACCACTAAAGCAACAGAAAAGGGTCAGAAACTAAAACATTTAAAAGATAAGTTAAATCTACAGCTTTTACCAGAACGAAACACTTCTCTTTTATCAAAGCATATAATATAAACTTGCAGACGATTTCGCAATCCATCCTTTTTAGTTTAACCCAATTTGGCGTAAAACGTTCCTTCCTGGACAGAAAATACATAAACAATGGAATATATAACAATTTGTCATAAAGCTCAAAACTGCTGAAATCTGTGTGATAACAGAAGTTTTTATTTAAAGGCTTGAATCAAATTTCTCTTAGTCAAGAAGGGAGATAGAGCTACAACCCACATCAAAGGAACCTAATTTTATCTGAACAGGTTTTTTTGGAATATATATTCTCAAAATATACTTTTCAGAATATATGAATTCAATGTGATTGTTTGGTAACAAATTTGAACGCACGAAAATTTGATCATTGACAACTTTGAACGCATGAAAGTCTGGACATAGACAAGCTTGAATGCAAGATAGTCTGGACATAGAAAACTTTGATCGCGCGACAGTCTGGACAAAGACAATTTTGAACGCAAGAATGTCTGCATATAGACAACTTTGAACCCAGCAAAGTTTGATCATAGACAACTTTGAACGCACGAAAGTCTGGACATAGACAAATCTGAACACACGAAAGTCTGATCTTTGACCAGTTGGAACGAACGAAAGTCTAGAAATCGGCAACATTAAACGCACGAAAGTCTCATCATAGACAACTTTAAACGCACAATCTGATTAGAGGATGTTTCAAGAGCTGAAATAGGTGAATTAAGTGAAATACTGTCGAAAAAAATCAACAGTTGAACTAACAAACTATTTGAGATTTTCCAGTATGTTTTGGTTGTGCTCCCTTCCTCCTTCTTTTAGCCGGGTTGGGGACCGGCTACGGCAGAGTTACAAACAAGCGACTATAGAAGATTTTGAGAAGTGCACTAGCAAAAAAACAAGGCTCAAACCTAATCTTCAAACAAAACAAAGCATAACAAATCGTTACATGACTAAAAAACACATTAAGATGACTATAAATAATTTTAAAAAATGACTATAAATAATTAAAATTTAATGAAGAATAAATAATAATAAATAAATGACTAAAAAAAATGAATAATAAAATAATAAATTGACTATAAATCGTTTAAATTACTAAGAAATAAATAACTATAGTTAAAATTCGTTATTCGCAAAATTTGCAAATTTCCGTAAAAAAAAAACATTTTCTTCCTGGGCAGAGTATAGTACAATTTTTTGTACACAGGGGAGGCTTCACGCCAAGTTTGGTTCTAATTGTACAACTCTATGACTCAATCAAAAACAACAATTTCCAAAATTCGTCATTCGCAAAATTTGCAAATTTCCGTAAGAAAACCTAACTTTTTCCTTAGGCAAAATGAAGCAACAGTTTTTTTGTTCTGCGCTCTATGTATACAGAAGATACTCTGTACCATGTTTTGTTCGGTTTGCACAACTCTATGACCCAATCAAAAATAACTATAATTAAAATACGTTATTCGCGAAATTTGCCAAAGTTCCGTATAGAAACCTAACTTTTTTCCTAGGCCAGATATAGCAAAAATTCTTTTTGTTCTACCTTTTATGTAACATGGGATACTCCACGCCAGGTTTGATTGGAATTGGACAGTTTCTTGACCCAATGAACCGCACCAATTTTTCAAATTCGTTATTTGCAAAATTCGCAAATTTCCGTATAAAATCTAACTTTTTTCCTTGGCTAACTATAGCAGTAATTTTTTTGTCCTAAACTCTATCTACACAGGGGAGGCTCCATGCCATTTTATCAAATTTATTATTTGTTATTGGCAGAGATTTTTCAGGCTGAAGGAAGAAGCAAAACTGTCGGAGGGTGAAACTGGGAGGTGAAAAGAGCTCAGAAGGAGAGAGATGCCGAGGAAAAGAGGCTAAAGGAAAAACAAAATAAAACTTCCTGAAAAATTTTTAGAAAAAGGGACCGGGTTGTTGGCAGTACTCTGGGAGTTTGTTATATAAAGCCACTTAGTGAACTGAACTTGATAAATCTTGATTAAAAGTAATTTTTATTAATTAATTCCTTTTTCTTTTCTTTCCTATTATTTTCAGCTATTTTTAGAAAATGATTACTTACTCTGTATTTCACATAACTAGAATTATCAGTTAATCCTTTTTGACAGAATCGTCCAGTCCCACTACGATATTCAAAGCCTTTTTTGAGTGAGGGCTTTTTCGGGAAAAAAATCAATGGCTCAGCTCTTCGAATTTGTCTTTAAAGTTGTTTGTATTTAAATTCTTTGAAAGCTTTATAAACCTCAATTAAATCTTTAATAAAGTGCTTATTAGAAAGTATTAAATCACTTTTGCATGCTCAAAATGCGCGCGCTTTGAATTAGGCTTAATTGAGGATTAGAGATATTTTTAACGCAAATAATAGATACCTATAATGAGCGGAAACGTGCTACAAAACTTGTCACCTTTTTTACAATCTTAAAATATTTTTAATTCGGAAAAATGGTGCAACCCCTTTTCCGAAAAAGAAGGTACCAAGGACGTCTCCTAATATCATTCATTTTATGTAACTAATTTTCGAGCGATTTTTACTAAGGCGGAAATTTGGGTTATACCTCTGCCGTGTAATGTGCTTGAAAAAGCTGCCCGCGAAAAAACTTTTTCTCGTAAAAGAATTGGTCACACCTCAGCGTCTCTCTCTCTCTCTCTCTCTCTCTCTCTCTCTCCAGCGACAAGATAGTTATGACCAAAAAATCTATTTTTCTTCGCTCCGCACTGGAATTTTTTGCTGCAGCAAGACCACTTCAACTATTAGCACTTGCGGCTATTCCTCTTCAATTTCAATCCAATAAAATTGATGAGACATTTCCCCAAGGCTCCTCCTGAGTCGTGAAAGATAGTGCACAAAACAATTCAAAAACTTCAGGTTGTAAAAGAACGCTTAAATAATAGCCGTTTAGAGACTGTCTGCAGCTATTAAACAAAAAAAGTTGAAAAACCGCACATGAACAGTATTATCTCCTAAATTAGCAAACGTTTTAAAGTCTTGATACAATTCTCGCTGTTTCAAAAAAGTCATGAACAAAATAGACACTCTTTTTGCACCGCTCTTAAAAATTTTCGCCAAACCAACTTCACCGAACTTCAGCAGCTTTTTCACTCGCGCTTTTTCAAAAGACAACAGCAAATAATAACGCCACATGTAGTCACACAAAATAGGGCACCATATTATTTCAAGCTCTTAGAATCGTAGAAAACAATGCTGAGCTCAAATAGGCTACAGCTATTGCAACCTGGCTATTAACGAGCTTGAAATAAAGGAAAACTGCTGTTAAGGTTACCATTGTTAATACAGTTGAAGTCACCATTGTTCCGTCTTCTAAAATCCCAATCCCAAATGACCATTTTCTGATCCTAGCGATTGTCCTTTTGGTTTTTTCATACTGTTCCTCTTAAAATCGAACAAAAATTTTAAACATAACCGACTAACGTTGGTCGAATTGAACTCAAGCAACTGCCCAGCGGAGGGTTTCGTTAATATGCAACCGGGCTTCGGGATGCAACAATTTGGTGTGAGCGGAGTACAGCTACGGGGGGGGGGGGGGTCAAGCGATGGGGTAGGATTATGGGAGTACAGGAGTGGGGTTCAATCATCGGGTTGGAAAAAGTTGGACGGGGGCGTTTCGGTGACGTTGACTGAGGGGGGTCAACCTTTCAAGACTCAGGACCGGCCCTCACACCTTAAAATTGTCCAAAATCAGTCTTGCAGAATCACTTTGTTGGATATTAGTAAAGCGTTAGGCTCAGCTGCTCGGCCACTTAATGCCCTCCTAGTGCTACCTGTTTATCCCGTCTTTGAGGGAAAAAAGTCAAATGTGTCAGACACAAATCTGTCAAGCCAAAAATTGCATAAAAATTACCTCAGGACTAATATCATTGCTACAAACTTCGCTTGCGAGCAATTAAAAATTTTGAAGCAAATAAGAGCGATGATGAAATAAATTAATCGCTGTGACTTCGCCTGATAGATTTAGATCAAGCCTCAAATTGCCAAAAAACAGCCCCCTTGACCTGCTAACGCACATTGGGATGGAAAAAAAAGGAAACAGAAGAGATGAAAAACGACAAGATTTAACAAAAAGTGTCCTAATTTGGTGCACAGTTTCAGTTCGATATTGAAGTAATTTATAATTAGGCAGCAAAGCTAAAGCTAAAAGATTAATAACTAATGCCCGTTAACAGTCACTCTAATGAACTTTGACAACCTGATGCAGTATACCCCGGATATATCGGTTTATCTTGTTTCTTTGCATTTTTTCTTCAGACCTTGACCATATTCTACTGGGTAACTAATGAAAGAAAATTGAATTCCATTGAGTTGAAAAGTTGAAGAAGAGAGTGAGGTGAAACAGAAAATAATGGTGAAAGTTGAGACTTAAGTTGGAACTCAATACACCTAGTGTGGAATATGAAGATATTGGAAAAATTATTCTTTGGAAAAACCATTAATAGAGAAATTCGATTATTAAAAAGTGATATTAAAAAATGAAATTGCCTCAGGTGCACCAAAGAAAACTTTCGAGCAGGCGAACTTTTCTCAAAGAACGGTTTCTAATATTGTTCTACAATTAGATTGAAACTTTAATTTTCACCTCCACTTCCTGTTTCTGCGTGACCAAAATCATTACTTCAAATTGACCTCAGAAATCATAAAAAATCGTGAAAAGATCTGTAAAACACAAAGTCGGAAAAGTTCCGGAAACGTCTCGAAGAGACCACTTTGTCAAATGTTAATGAAGTTGAAAGAAAGGAAAACGGCTGTTAAGGTTAGCATTGTTAATACAGTTGAAGTCACCATTGTTCCGTCTTCTAAAATCCCAATCCCAAATGACCATTTTCTGTTCCTAGCGGTTCTCCTTTCGGTTTTTTCATACTCTTCTTCTTCAAATCGAACTAACGTCGGTCAAATTGCTCTCAAGCAACTGCCCAGCGGAGGGTTTCGTTAATATGCAACCGGGCTTCGGGATGCATCAATTTGGTTTGAGCCTTTACAGCTACGGGGGGTTCAAGCGATGGGGTAGGGTTGTGGGAGAGCTGGAGTGGGTTATAATCACCGGGCTGGGGTTGGAAGAGGGTGGAGGGGGGCGTTTGGGTGGGGGTGACTGACCCGGGTCAACTTTTCAGGACTAAGAACCGCCCTTCACACGTTGAAATTGTCTCAAAACAGTTTCGGTGAATCACATACTTGGAGACTAGTAAAGCGTTAGGCTCCAGGGGATTTGCTCGGCCACTTAATGCCCTCCGAACGCTACCTATTTATCCCGTTTTTGAGGGAAAAAAGTCAAATGGGTCAGACGAAAATCTGTCAAGCGAAAAATCGCAAAAATACCTCAGCACTAATAATTGCTACAAACGATGCGTGAACAGAAAATGAAATTTAAGTGCTGAAAAAAATCCGGGTTCGCACATTCATTACCCCATTCTGGAAAAATGTTGGAACAACTAGAACTAACATCACGTTTTCTGAACAGCTTCGATGCCGTCACGAAAAATTTACAGTCACGAAAAGTTACAATCATTCACATCAGATCGAACAACAGCTGTGAAACCATACCAAAACTCGCTGAAATGGAACCGGCTAACAAAGCGGCGCCTTATTTAAAGTTTAAAAGGAAGGCAAAATGAAAATTTATATTGAGCATGTAATTTACAAAAAGCATAAACTATGCAAAGTAATCAGTAAATATGGAAAGAAGTAATTAACTTATCTAAAAACAAGATAGACTAATTTTTACCCATTTTCAAGCCAAGTATTGCAATTGGTTTTAAACTACCCAAATCAGCCCAAAAGACCGACTGTTGTGCTGCATTAAGTTCAGTTTGTGAACATTTGGTTACTGCAGCTCATGTTTATAGAAAAGTAGAGAATAATCACCAGCATAATCATCACAATTGTATTGTACAAAAATTAAGAAGATGCAACAATTCCACACTATCACTTCTATAATTAAAAGGATCTTTTCAACAATTGTCTCCTGCACAAGGTGAGACAATTTTTGACTGGATTTTATGGACCAAGTAGAAATTATCTCAGCCATAGGCTTAGGCGCAAATCTAGATTCTTATATAATATAGAACTGAGTATAAGGAGAGGCAATTGCTGGCAAGATCAGATCAAAATAGCCGACCGCAGACAGCAAAAAAGTTTAATATATAACACATGGACCAACACGGATTTGTAAAAATAAACTTCTGAAGGTACAATAATATATCGTGTTACACAATTGGTACTTACGTCACGTCATTAACAGCTCTCGATTACGTTTATATAAGGGCAGGAATGTACAAAGATGGTTTAACCACTTCAAATTTTGAACAGATATAATTTAAATGATTAGGTCGCACTTACAAAATGTTGAACAATTTAATGACAGATTCCCATTTGTTTAGGGAATCGATTCTTACGTTATCAAATTGATTAACAAAAAGCGATAAATAACCAAGCTAATAGCCAGCAGTTTCTGTCAATTCCGAGGACAAGCTTGACATTTTAATGTATTTGGTGCTTCGGTGGGACTCAATAAAAAATGGTCAGATTCCGAACGTGGCCATTACCTTAAAGATGAAACTATTATGCATCTAGGCTACATATAAAATCAACGTCATTTTAGCTGCCCAATGCACAATATCGAAAAATTCGTTCGAAAACAAAATGAATAGCCGAAATCGATCGGAACTAATTTTATCTGGGCTTAGCAGTACATTGGGTGCTCAAGATACGAGGAATAAAAAAGAAACCGTGTCTCCAGAAAAAATCACAAAGTTAGCACCTCTCGTATTTTGCACTTGATGCCAAAAGCCTCAAACAGAATCATTACATTACGCAATTATCAAATGTATCTGATCAACAGAAATCAACTATTAATCTGCACAGATATTCATTGCTAAAACAGGCGTCAACTTTTTTTTAATTTTCACACGAACCAAATCGGATCAGTTAGATAAAACTGAACTATTGTTGCACGGGACATAGGCATATTAGATTGATAGAATTTTATAGCAGCAGACACTGAATATGACAACTGGGGTTAAGAAAATAATCACTATACGCATTCGATCAGATTGAAATAAAAGTGGAAAATGGATATCAATAAATAGTGAGAAGTTTGTGTAATTTGCAGTTTTACCACCAGGCTCTCGTCTTGTACAAACGACCTTGGATGAAGAAAGATTTGATTGGCTACATTTCCTAATTGCGACACACCATCCATTGCACAGACCTTGGCGTGACGTGCGTGCAAGCGGAAAGGGAACAAGATTGACTTGAGAGGATCATCCGTTATGACAGTCCAAGTAAATTCATCGGTTCTGCGACGCCCGGATAGCTAAAAACAGCAACCGAATAAAACTTTCGTTATCCACTTATATGCAAATATTTTCAAATATTGCCAACTTTCAAGGGAACGTATCATGATTAAAAAATTGATAGAAGCCACTTGAGCCTATGTCTCACAATTAAATATTGAGCCGATGACAATTAAATACTGGGCTTACAAAGGCAAGCGTGGCAATTTAATGAAGAGCGGTGTTGCTCAGAAATGTTATGGTATCAATAATCCCGACCCCACAGGGTTTCGAGCCTGGAAACTACAGGACACCATTCGGACCTCAACCACTGAGCTATATAACATTTGCAATTTCAGCACTAAAAATCGCCTCTAAGTTAGCAGCAAACAATCTTCAGAATAAACGCAATTGAGATCACGCAACAATTCAGAAGTCAAGCCTGAAAAATTCACTTGATATATAATACTTGAATATAATACCAACAAATATAACCGACTAACGTCAAGTTGTTTTTTACTCTATAATTACCTTTTAAATCTTTCGGCCAGTTTCGGTGCACCGCACCACAGGGCCGTTGAGGTCAACCGTTATTTTTGAGACTAAAGACAATACCATTACGAAAGCGCACAATGGCTCAAAAACAATTCAATGTGAAAAATAGTTTACAAGTCAGAAAAAACACCACTATGAACTCAAGACATTAAAATGTATTTTGTTTCCGATTAGCAACCCACAACACTTATCATTAACGAGACAGCAGTTATTAGACAACTTAAATTAACAAAAAAATGGGCAAATTTGATCAACATTTTTTAAAACAATTTGTAAAACAAAGTCATAGAAAGCATTAGCTATAAACTGAAACAATTAATTCAATTTTATGAGCCTCATTAGCAGCCGGTGAGACCAGTCACTAATGAAAATGAGTTTTAAGACAACCAACTTAAAAATAACAAAATTTTTTACGCAACCATAGGAAAGCCATAATAAGCTGACAAACTTGTCTAACTTCTAAATAAAAATAGAAAAACTGCAAGAAATTGACAGAGTTTCAAAATTCTCCATTTTATGTCAAAATTCTCCAAAATGTACTGTTTCATAGCATCAAAACTGAAATAATTGACACCTAAAACAATTTTGAGCAATAGGCATCAATTCAATGAACCAATGAGGAATCAATGAATGCAATGAAACAAAGTAATGGGCAACTAATTTGCTTAAGTAGCCTAAAAAACAGCAAAACATCTAAATTCCCATAAAACTAGGAAAAATAACCAAAAAACTTGGAAGCACTATAAATACAAACAGTTATATGATTAACATAGCCTATCTTTTAACCCAAAAAAATAGTCTAAACCAAGAAAAACTGCTTGATGAAGCCATTCGTGAACAAAAAATTTTGCTCGCTTACAGAAAATTTATACACACATCAACTTCTCGCTGCAGAAAACATCGGCATGAACATAAAATCACTCTTTTCACTCCAATCTCCAATTTTGATCAACACTCAAACCACTCTAAATTTTTCACGCGTTTCATTTTCTACTTCAATATTCACTCCAATAAAATTGATCAAAAAGAAAGACTTCTCCAATATTCATCATCGAGTCGTAAAAAACAGTGCACCAATACAATACATTGGATTGTAAAAAAGGAGAGCGCTTAAATAGTAGCCGATAAGAGTCTGACGGCTGCTATTAAAAAACCATTAACACAATATTTCGCGCACAAAATTACTCCTTATTTCATAATTCCGTATTCCAGTCCACTCCTGAAGCCTTATTTTCACAGGCCTTCATTATAAAGGTCTACTTTAATGGCCTTTAAGGGCTTAAAGTAACATGCAGTGACCTTATAATTTCCCTTGCAGAGTGAGGCTAACAAATGACGTTACGCACATAAAAGCAGTTGAAGAGCGGCGTGCATACTTTATAGTGAAAAAATGTTAAAGGAAGAGGCTCATACGACGTAATATAGCCACGCTCCGTTCACAACAATACAAATGATCGTAGGAAACTTCATTTTAGAGCAACGTGAAAGCTGATTTGAAGTAGATTTGAATCTGAAACATCTTCGATGGTTCTTTCAACATAACTTGAAAAGTCGAAAACATAGCCGGCAGATTGCCGGAATAGCTGCGAAAGAATAGACCTGCGTGCCATATAATAGAGATAGAAACAGATACAGATTTAAATTGAAAAATCGACGCAACTCAAAAACTAGGTAAAAAACATTCAGCGATAAATTAATAAAGCTTGTTAAAATTCATTCCACAGAAGCCTCTTATTAGGGACCTTTACTGCACATATGAGTTCCTTTGACCTTAAACAAATTCAAACTAAACTTAAGTTTTAAAGTGCAAAAGTAATTTTATTGAGTGAGGTAAGTCACGTATAATCAAAATCTAATCTCCCAAATAACCTAAAAACTTTTGCTAAAGCTATTTAGAAATTACGTCACGCGCGCAAATGCCCTTAGTGAGAGGAGGAAGTCATTCAGAAAATTTGACTTTTTCAGCTTTGCTGTGTGAACAAATGTAAAACGAAAAAAGAGCGTCAGACGACGAAACAAAAAAACATAGCAGGACAAGTCCTGACGTACAATTCAAAGAATTTTCATTGACTAAACAGAAAAACTAGACCTAGAATTGACTATGAGTGAATTCAGAAAAACATTTTAAGAAAATCAGAACAAACAAAATAAGAAAAAAACAGAAAATCAATATCAAAATGCCGCATGTGAACAAAAAAAACCCTAGCGAGAATGAAAATTTAATTCAAACAAAAAACTAGGCCTAGAATGAGCTATGAATGGATTGGGAAAACCAGTTAGAAAAAAATCCGATCCAAAAAATCGAAAAAACAGTAAAAATCAGAGTGCAATTGCCGCATGTGAACAAAAAACTGCTACCGAGAAACCGAATTTTTGTTCAAACACCGTTTTCTCACTCTACTTTCAAATTATAGCGAAAAAATTCACGCCGCAAAACCACTCGCTTTTTCGCTCCATTTCCTGTTTCGGCGTGACCAAAATCACTACTCCAATTTGACTTCAAAAATCATGAAAATGTGTGAACAGATCTTAAAAAAAAGACAGCGCCCCAATACAATTCAAATTCTTTGAATTGTAAAAAAACCAAGAGCACCGCAATATAGCTTCGCTCAGCTTACAGCTTCGCAGCTATAATCAATAAATGCAATTAATTTTTACACATACGCAATTGGTTGGTTTCTTTTCTGTGAATTACCCGATAGAAAAATTAAATTGTCAAGCCTTTTCTGATTTATGATGGCTTAATCTCGGCTATTTCGCGAAAACTTGCTTCTGTATGCCAATCATTAATCTTATGTCACGGTCATCAGTGTACATCCCTGGAAATGCCCGGATATACAACCAACAGAAAAGGTTTTTTCTAACGCTGCGAAAACTTTCAATACTTATACGAAAACTAAGCCAAATTTGCCAACATAGAAGAAAAGGAAGATACTTCAACGCCGGCAGCTTTCTAAAAAGTCATCTACAATAAGTTCACCAAAACCAAACCCCTGTCCTGAGAAAACCAAACGCCTTCACCTTGGTAATAAAGGCAGATTAGGTGCGATTACGTAGATAGGCTACTTGATGATGCGTGATAACAAGTAGGTATTGTACCTTGTAGTATCTCCAGTTTGGCCGCCTGTATCTCGGCTCTGACAGTAGCCAGCAGTTCTTGTTTGAGTGACTCCAGAGCAGCAGAGCTAGCAGCTCCAGCAGCTGGTGTAGTAGCAGCTGTGGCGGATGAAGAGGCGACAGTAGCAGCTGTGTCTTTGCTCTCTATTAGTGCAGAGGATGAGAGAGCAGAGGCTAGTGAAGCAGCGGGAGTTAGCGATTTGCGTCTGAGAGATCCAACAGCCACAGGCGGAGTTGAAGAAGCATTGTTGCTCACCACACTCTCGGCAGCTGAATACAGAACAAATGGGCTCACCTGTGCATTCTGATGGTTAGAGAAACTGTCGGTAATTTTTGTCACATGACGAGGCTACAGCCATTGACTGGCATATCAGTAAAACCTAAATTTTGTTAATTTATATTTGGAAAATTACTTACCTGACTTGAGAGTAGATGATGGCTGTGAAGAAGGACTGGCGGACGAGGCTGAATCTCCCTGAAACATACAAATGGTGCAGAAAATCAAATTTACAAGAAACTTGCAACGGTATTACTTATTAGGTGTCAAAGTATTGAAGAAAATTCAGTTCTCATAACTCAATTCTCGTTTTTTTAAACAAAACCCTGCTTTCTTTAACATCATTACATAGTTCTGCTTATAGCATAATGCTTAAACCATAAAGCCTTATTCGATGCTACTCGCTTATTACTGCAGCACAAACAAACTGACCAAGTTAGGATGAATTGCTCTCAAACGACAGGCGGGGGCAAATTAATGCAGATGGGGTGTAGCTTAGAAATGTATTATGAGTGCAAACAAACTGCTCCACACGGCTGCACATCTTAACCACTGTAACAATGCCCTCGATTTCCATTCAATCACAATCGCTTTTACCAACGAACTTGATTTCAGAACGAGAGCCACTTAGATCACTCAAAAGCCAAAGAACTGAAGTGTGAACAAAAGCGCAAAAACTGTCAAGCCAAAATTTAGCAAAAAAAGGCAAACACGTTTACAATGATTACTTCAAACTTCAATGATTCTTCTTTGGAGAGCAATCAATTATCATAGCAGTACACAATTGAATCGAAACGCGGAAGGAATGAAGATCTGACCTCTGCCATCTGTTTTCTCTTGGCTAACAGAGCACTCATTTCACTCATGAATCCCATGCCTCCTCCTCCACCTCCACTCCCACTCGAAGGTGGAGCTGGTGCTGCGGGTGGTTTGCTGGCTGCAGCTGATGGACTGGATGTGACGTTAGTCTTAGTGAGAGTGCCGCTCGGAGTCAGTGGAGCACTTCCGACACTCTCTTCCTACAATAACTTTCAAAGTCTACAAATAACTCAATTTTTAGTAATTTATATCTTTCACTCAACATTTGGTAAACATGACAACAGTTCAGGGAATACACCAATACAAATCAAAACTGGACGAATAACTCAAACGACCTATTCTTCAAAGAAATCGTATCAGTAGTTATATGTAAGCAAGACAGGGGGGGGGGGGGGGTAAAAGGATGTACCTATGTATTAACATTAGGTATAGCCTATTTTCGTCCAATTTCCAAAGATGTACCTAAAAAGAGAGTGAGAACAATAGACCTGTCATCTTATCGTAATTAACGAGGGATAATTATCTTAATTGCCCCAGGGAAATGCATCCGCTCTAATGCACTTCAGCTAATCTTATCTACTAAATAAATTATATCAGCAGAACTTTTACTTTCAAACTTTTCATTTACGCATAATTTTTTCAATTATAAAAAATTTTTTTAGTTTTTGATTATTAATGACGTTTTGATTTCAATAATGTCAAATTATCGGAAGTTTTTCAAAAAACTTCTTGAAAGATTTTTTTTGAAAATGTCAATTTTTTTTCAATTGATTTTACTCATGATGTGAAAGCATGCAAGAAATCGATTTTTTGGCATTTTCTTTTGGTAGTTTCTGGTTTTTTCTCGGTAGTTTCAGTTTCAAAAAACCAAAACCGTTAAAAAAATCAAATAAGGTTGTTCTAATAATCGATTAGAAATTTTTTAACACAGATTTCAATGAAAAATACTAAAGCACAGAAAACCATCACTGAAAATTTTTTTGTTTTTTTCATAGTTTCAGATTCTCAAACCTCAAACTAAAATTTTTTTGGTCGAAAATATATGCTACAGTACATCTTCAGAGGGTATTTTTCGAAGTGGAGTTCAATGATGGTAACTTCACGGTCAATTATAGATTATGGGTTTGGGTTTTTTGAAGTTTTAGTTTCTCAAACCTCAAACTACAAAACAATTTCTTTGAGAATGGTATGCTATATCAACTCTCTATATGTTGTTTTTAAACAAAGCATTTGATGGCAATTTTTTAACCCTAAGAAGTTACACTTTTTGGTTTTTCCGAAGTTTCAGCTTCTGAAACCTCAAACTATTTTTTTGGAATTGTTTGTTACAGTACATCTTTATAGCGTAATTTTTAAAGCAGAATCCAATGGACATAGTTCAAAAGTCGTGAAAAGAGGACAAGTTTGTATTTTTTAAAGTTTTAGATTCTGAAACCTGAAACCAAAAAAATTTTTGGTAAAAAATATTTAGTTCTTTTTAATAAATACCCTATTCTTAAAAAAAATGAAAAAAAAATACCCATTTCATACCAAAAAATACAAAAAATACCTAATTCTTGCCGAAAACACCCAATTCTTGTCCAAAAATAGCCAATCGTTGTCGAAAAATTCCCAATTTTTCCCAAAAAATACCCAATTTTTGGCATAAAAACCCAATTTCTAGCAAAAAATACCCAATTTCTAGCAAAAAATACCCAGTTTTTCCCAAAAAATACCCAATTCTTCCCAAAAAATGTCCAATTCTGGCCAAAATATACCCAAATTTTCCCAAAAAATGCCCAATTTTTCCCAAAAAATACCCAATTCTTGGCAAAAATACACAATTCTTCCCAAAAAATACCCAATTCTTGGCAAAAAATACCCAATTCTGGCCAAAAAATACCCAATTCTTCCCGAAAAATACCCAATTCTGGCCAAAAACTACCCAATTCTTCCAAAAAATACCTAATTCTGCCCAAAAAATACCCAGTTCTTGGCAAAAATACCCAATTCATCCCAAAAAATACCCAATTCTGGCCAAAAAATACCCAATTCTGACCAAAAAAAAACCAATTGTGACCAAAAAATACCCAATTCGTGGCTCAAAATATCCAATTATTGTCAAAAACACCCAAATGTTACCAAAATATATCAAACTGTTGTCAAAAAAAATAACTCTGGCCCAAGAGTATCTGTTTCTAGTCATTAATTACACAATTCATAGCAAAAATACACATTTATTACCACAATCTACTAAATTTTTGCCAAAAATACCTAATTCCTGCGAAAATGAAACCAGTTCTAGTGAAAATATCTCAATAATTGCCAGACAAAGAGACACAAGTGTCGGCAAAAATACACATTTTTACCACAAAATAGCGAAATCTTGTCAAAAAATACCCAAATTGCAACCAAAAAAAAAACAAAATTTTATCAAATATCTATCTAAAAAATATCAAGAATTGGACAATCTGGCCATCACACGTTTTTCTCTAATTTCTTATCAACAATCCAAGTATTTAGTGACCTTAAAACATCAATTTTCGAGATCATCTTTTGTAAAGGCGAATCTTTTCAGGTGATCGATATAGGTTTAATGAGTACAAATTTGTCACGAATTTATTGCTATTGTACAGAATTAATCGTTAAAAGTTCAATCACCGTAATTTAACAATTACGTCCTACTATCTTCTCCATTATGAACAATTACGTGATCATTTTGTGTAAGAGGGCCACTGACCTCTTTGGAACAAAATTTACTCCAGCTACGTCATATGATTGCTTCAATTAGGGATACCTATGTATTGTATGGGGTCACTGAACTCATGTGAACATAAAATAATCCTTACTACTTACGATATTATTCCTATTTTATCGAAGCATGCACAGCTCACGTGCTTGAAGCCTTACTCATAGTATTGTAATAATTACGTCACTATAGCGTCATAATGATGTCATTTTTTATTGTAGTGCACAAACAAAAATTCAACTCATTGCGCTTATTTTCGTTCTGTTCAACAACTTAGCTATAGTTAGACCTTTTCATTTTTTTGGAGACAATTTTAATCTCCTTTTCCTACAAACCTAAGTTTTCAGTTATAAACCTTTCAGTGCAGATTCTTCATCTCTAGGATATCTTCCTATTTCCCATTCCAGGTAAGTCACCTCTGTAATAGAATATGAAAACAGACCAAAAAAAGAACAATGGGCTTTTATAATCATCGTACTCATTCGCAAATAGCATATTATTTCTTCAGAGAGAAAGTTTTTTTCAATATCTGTATTTTCAATTTATTTAGGAGTTCAACCGTCGTCACCTAAAAAACGCTGAAATAATGAATATCAAATCTGTGAAATTGAACGAAAATCTTAAGGCCCACTTCTTCTTCCCCGATTTCAATGATGATGTAGCAATTATGAAGGAGAGGAAGACGTGCTTCGGCTGGGTAGCTGAACCTCCATTCTCAATTCCGAGGCAGCTTCTGGTCTTCATTATTGCAATCGAGAATATGCCTGAAGTCTCTGTTCCATACAAACAGACAACTGTAGACTTCTACGAGAATCACTTCGAAAACACAACTTTACAAGTCTCAGACAACATGGAACTGAGCAGATCAGTCCGTGCACAATTCTGTGATTATGAGTTGTCCTATAGACCAATGTATGAAAATCAATTGGGATATTTTGAGGAGAGAACTTAAATTTCTCTGGTGTGTGTCTGACGAGTATGACAATTTGCAGGAGCAGAAACCTGATCGGGATTGTGACGAGTGGGAAAATGGGTCATTGACAGAGAGTATTATCGCAAGTATAGAAGAAGAGAACGCACTTGACCCCAAGTTAGACAACAAAAAATCTGACCAGGCAGTCCCTTTTGCGTGTTTTTCTACAGACACTGGACAAGATGCATTGAAAGAAGTACAAGGAGCATCGAGTGTTGAAAATACTTCAATCAAGTCTGCCGTAACCATCCTTAGTCCTGTACTCAATGATTATACAGATTACCAAGATCATATTTTATCTAATGAAGCAAGTGAAAAAATATCTGAAAAAACTTCCCTCAAATCTGAGCAACCAGCGTCTTGTACACAAAAGACTGTCAAGAGAAGGGCTCCTGAGGTCAATAACCCTGAAAGAGTGAGAAGTAAAAATTCAGATGGTGATAAAAACGAAGACAACATGTGTCCTCCATCGAGCAAATTGAGACGAGCTGCTGAGTTGTATAGTTACTAAAATAACAGGTTGAGAAGTTATTTCTTTGACTGATTATCTGTTTGTATTTCCGGTATAATTTCAGATCCAAAAACTATTATTTCCTGAGGTGACTAATTGACTGTTTAATTTGTAATATTCTCTTTTTACACTCAGAAAAAGCTGAGTTTCATGTATGCTTTTGAATTGATACTTTGATAATATAATTTATTTGAGTTTTACAAATGCATTTTCGAAATTAACTTTTATTTAAAGTTCAATTTTGAATTAAAATTTATGTCAAAAAATGCCTGTTTTTGTAATATCTGTTTTTTTTCTCAAAAATGGCGGTTAATGACGAAAAAGGATTGTTTTCATAAAATGTTTTTTCAAGAACGCGGGTTTTTTTGGCTTCTGCAATAAACTCCCGGCAGCTGATATTGGATGATGCAAAGCGATTACAGTGACAATTTCGAAGCAAACTCCAGCAGCAATTCTTCCCATCAGAATATTGCAATAAGCGTGCTGCCTTTGATAATAGATTACCTGGTCATTTAAAAGAAGAATTTTTGGCAGGAATTTTTAGAAATAGATACTCATACAAGTCTTTAAGGATAGAATTGTTTTTTTGAAAAGAAGTTGAAAACCTTTTGCATAATTTTTACTGTTTTGAAAAAAATATTCTTTTACTATCCCATTTTTTTCAAAAAAGTCGTTTTTTTACAAAAGGTTTCTCTTCATTTTTCCACTTGTCAGTTTTTTATAAATTTTTTAAGGTGAAGTTTTGAATTGAATCATTTTTTCAAATGATAATCTTTTCTACTAAAATGATTTTTTTTAAAATTGTTGTGTTTTACACACTGTTTTTAAACAAAAATGTAAATCTTGATGTTTTTTTATTTTTTATTTTTCCTTTTTTTTCTGTTTTTTAATTTTTTTATGTAAAAATTTAAATTTAATTAATTTTGTTTTTGAAAAAACAAAGTTTTACTAGAATAATTTTTCTTTCAAAAATGCCGTTTTTTACATAAGGTTTTTAACAAAAAATTCAACTTGTGTTGTTTTTTATTTTTCTATTTTTCCTTTTTTCTGTTTTTCAATTTTTTAATGTAAAATATGAAATTTAATTAATTTCCTTTTTGAAAAAACAAAGTTTTACTAGAATAATTTTTTTTTCAAAAATGCCGTTTTTTACATAAGGTTTTTAACAAAAAATGCAACTTGTGTTGTTTTTTATTTTTCTGTTTTTCCTTTTTTCTGTTTTTCAATTTTTTATTGTAAAATATGAAATTTAATTAATTTCCTTTCTGAAAAAACAAGTTTCACTAGAATAATTTTTTTTTTCAAAAATGCCGTTTTTTACATAAGGTTTTAAACAAAATATGCAACTTGTGTTGTTTTCTATTTTTCTATTTTTCATTTTTGCAGTTTTTGAATTTTTTAATGCAAAATATGAAATTCAATTAATTTCCTTTTTGAAAAAACAAGTTATACTAGAATAATTTTTTTCAAAAATGTCGTTTTTTTACATAAGGTTTTTTAAAAAAAAATGCAACTTGTGTTGTTTTTTGTTTTTCCTTTTTCTGTTTTTGAATTTTTTAAAGTAAAATTTTAATTTTAAATAATTTTTTTTTGAAAAAACAAGTTTTACTAGAATAATTTTTCTCTCAAAAAAGCCGTTTTTTACATAAGGTTTTTAACAAAAAATGCAACTTGTGTTGTTTTTTTATTTTTCTATTTTCCCTTTTTTCTGCTTTCGAATTTTTTTATGTAAAATTTAATTTTTTTTGAACAAACAAGTTTTACTAGAATAATTTTTCTTTCAAATATGTCGTTTTTTACATAAAGTTTTTACCAAAAAATGCTATTTTTGTTTTTTATTTCTATTTTTTCAGTTTTTGAATTTTTTAAAAAATTTTTTATTGAATTATTTTTTTTCTTAAAAAATGTTGTTTTCTAAAACTTTTTTTTCAAAAATTCTGTTTTTTACATTATGTATTTAACAAAAAATGTGAATTTTGTTGTTTTTTACTTTTCTGTTTTACCTTTCTTCAGTTTTGGAAGTTTTTTTGTGAAATTTTTAATTTATTTTTTTTTGAAAAAATATTGTTTTAGTAAAACATTTTTTTTCCAAATGTCCTTTTTCGCATAATATTTTCAATGAAATATGTAAGTTTGATGTTTTTTCTTATTCTATTTTTCAATTTTTCAGCTCTTGATGTTTTTTGCAATTTGTTTAGCAAAGCAGAAAATTGTAAAAATCAATGTATTACAATTTTTACAAAAATCATTTATTTAGTACAATTATTTATTACAAATTAATACACATATTAATAAAGTTTGCGGAAATCTATAACAAATCAAGCTTTTGATGACAAGCATATTTGTTTTAATTTTTCATTTTAAACAATTACATTTTTATTGATATCATGTTCTTCTTGAGAAATTCCGATTTATTCATCGTCTGTCTCATGATAAACATACTTCAGAGTAAACCCCGGGGTACCGGTGTCTCTGAGGTTTCTCTTCATTTTTCCACTTGTCAGTTTTTTATAAATTTTTTAAGGTGAAGTTTTGAATTGAATCATTTTTTCAAATGATAATCTTTTCTACTAAAATGATTTTTTTTTAAATTGTTGTGTTTTACACACTGTTTTTAAACAAAAATGTAAATCTTGATGTTTTTTTATTTTTTATTTTTCCTTTTTTTTCTGTTTTTTAATTTTTTTATGTAAAAATTTAAATTTAATTAATTTTGTTTTTGAAAAAACAAAGTTTTACTAGAATAATTTTTCTTTCAAAAATGCCGTTTTTTACATAAGGTTTTTAACAAAAAATTCAACTTGTGTTGTTTTTTATTTTTCTATTTTTCCTTTTTTCTGTTTTTCAATTTTTTAATGTAAAATATGAAATTTAATTAATTTCCTTTTTGAAAAAACAAAGTTTTACTAGAATAATTTTTCTTTCAAAAATGCCGTTTATTACATAAGGTTTTTAACAAAAAAATGCAACTTGTGTTGTTTTTTATTTTTCTGTTTTTCCTTTTTTCTGTTTTTCAATTTTTTATTGTAAAATATGAAATTTAATTAATTTCCTTTCTGAAAAAACAAGTTTCACTAGAATAATTTTTTTTTTCAAAAATGCCGTTTTTTACATAAGGTTTTAAACAAAATATGCAACTTGTGTTGTTTTTTATTTTTCTATTTTTCATTTTTGCAGTTTTTTAATTTTTTAATGCAAAATATGAAATTCAATTAATTTCCTTTTTGAAAAAACAAGTTATACTAGAATAATTTTTTTCAAAAATGTCGTTTTTTTACATAAGGTTTTTAACAAAAAATGCAACTTGTGTTGTTTTTTGTTTTTCCTTTTTCTGTTTTTGAATTTTTTAAAGTAAAATTTTAATTTTAAATAATTTTTTTTTGAAAAAACAAGTTTTACTAGAATAATTTTTCTCTCAAAAAAGCCGTTTTTTACATAAGGTTTTTAACAAAAAATGCAACTTGTGTTGTTTTTTTATTTTTCTATTTTCCCTTTTTTCTGCTTTCGAATTTTTTATGTAAAATTTAATTTTTTTTGAACAAACAAGTTTTACTAGAATAATTTTTCTTTCAAATATGTCGTTTTTTACATAAAGTTTTTACCAAAAAATGCTATTTTTGTTTTTTATTTCTATTTTTTCAGTTTTTGAATTTTTTAAAAAATTTTTTATTGAATTATTTTTTTTCTTAAAAAATGTTGTTTTCTAAAACTTTTTTTTCAAAAATTCTGTTTTTTACATTATGTATTTAACAAAAAATGTGAATTTTGTTGTTTTTTACTTTTCTGTTTTACCTTTCTTCAGTTTTGGAAGTTTTTTTGTGAAATTTTTAATTTATTTTTTTTTTGAAAAAATATTGTTTTAGTAAAACATTTTTTTTCCAAATGTCCTTTTTCGCATAATATTTTCAATGAAATATGTAAGTATGATGTTTTTTCTTATTCTATTTTTCAATTTTTCAGCTCTTGATGTTTTTTGCAATTTGTTTAGCAAAGCAGAAAATTGTAAAAATCAATGTATTACAATTTTTACAAAAATCATTTATTTAGTACAATTATTTATTACAAATTAATACACATATTAATAAAGTTTGCGGAAATCTATAACAAATCAAGCTTTTGATGACAAGCATATTTGTTTTAATTTTTCATTTTAAACAATTACATTTTTATTGATATCATGTTCTTCTTGAGAAATTCCGATTTATTCATCGTCTGTCTCATGATAAACATACTTCAGAGTAAACCCCGGGGTACCGGTGTCTCTGAGGTTTCTCTTCATTTTTCCACTTGTCAGTTTTTTATAAATTTTTTAAGGTGAAGTTTTGAATTGAATCATTTTTTCAAATGATAATCTTTTCTACTAAAATGATTTTTTTTTAAATTGTTGTGTTTTACACACTGTTTTTAAACAAAAATGTAAATCTTGATGTTTTTTTATTTTTTATTTTTCCTTTTTTTTCTGTTTTTCAATTTTTTTATGTAAAAATTTAAATTTAATTAATTTTGTTTTTGAAAAAACAAAGTTTTACTAGAATAATTTTTCTTTCAAAAATGCCGTTTTTTACATAAGGTTTTTAACAAAAAATTCAACTTGTGTTGTTTTTTATTTTTCTATTTTTCCTTTTTTCTGTTTTTCAATTTTTTAATGTAAAATATGAAATTTAATTAATTTCCTTTTTGAAAAAAACAAAGTTTTACTAGAATAATTTTTCTTTCAAAAATGCCGTTTATTACATAAGGTTTTTAACAAAAAAATGCAACTTGTGTTGTTTTTTATTTTTCTGTTTTTCCTTTTTTCTGTTTTTCAATTTTTTATTGTAAAATATGAAATTTAATTAATTTCCTTTCTGAAAAAACAAGTTTCACTAGAATAATTTTTTTTTTCAAAAATGCCGTTTTTTACATAAGGTTTTAAACAAAATATGCAACTTGTGTTGTTTTTTATTTTTCTATTTTTCATTTTTGCTGTTTTTGAATTTTTTAATGCAAAATATGAAATTCAATTAATTTCCTTTTTGAAAAAACAAGTTATACTAGAATAATTTTTTCAAAAATGTCGTTTTTTTACATAAGGTTTTTAACAAAAAATGCAACTTGTGTTGTTTTTTGTTTTTCCTTTTTCTGTTTTTGAATTTTTTAAAGTAAAATTTTAATTTTAAATAATTTTTTTTTGAAAAAACAAGTTTTACTAGAATAATTTTTCTCTCAAAAAAGCCGTTTTTTACATAAGGTTTTTAACAAAAAATGCAACTTGTGTTGTTTTTTTATTTTTCTATTTTCCCTTTTTTCTGCTTTCGAATTTTTTATGTAAAATTTAATTTTTTTTGAACAAACAAGTTTTACTAGAATAATTTTTCTTTCAAATATGTCGTTTTTTACATAAAGTTTTTACCAAAAAATGCTATTTTTGTTTTTTATTTCTATTTTTTCAGTTTTTGAATTTTTTAAAAAATTTTTTATTGAATTATTTTTTTTTTCTTAAAAAATGTTGTTTTCTAAAACTTTTTTCAAAAATTCTGTTTTTTACATTATGTATTTAACAAAAAATGTGAATTTTGTTGTTTTTTACTTTTCTGTTTTACCTTTCTTCAGTTTTGGAAGTTTTTTTGTGAAATTTTTAATTTATTTTTTTTTTGAAAAAATATTGTTTTAGTAAAACATTTTTTTTCCAAATGTCCTTTTTCGCATAATATTTTCAATGAAATATGTAAGTTTGATGTTTTTTCTTATTCTATTTTTCAATTTTTCAGCTCTTGATGTTTTTTGCAATTTGTTTAGCAAAGCAGAAAATTGTAAAAATCAATGTATTACAATTTTTACAAAAATCATTTATTTAGTACAATTATTTATTACAAATTAATACACATATTAATAAAGTTTGCGGAAATCTATAACAAATCAAGCTTTTGATGACAAGCATATTTGTTTTAATTTTTCATTTTAAACAATTACATTTTTATTGATATCATGTTCTTCTTGAGAAATTCCGATTTATTCATCGTCTG